>NC_068424.1:18026501-18081501 GCF_023373465.1 Oncorhynchus keta | reverse complement strand
GCACCATACCAGTGTGTACATATGTGAAAATGGCGTGTTTCTATGAGCTGTGGTTAAAAAGACAAGAAGACCCTAAAAAATGCTTCTCTGTGACATCACAGGGTAGGATTATAAGTAAGAACATGTAGATGTTCTAGGCAGAGGGAGTGTATTGTATTGCTCCCCACGTCACTGTGAATCTCATGGTATTTGAAAATCACCGTTTTTAAAATCTTTTACCTTTTGATGATGTCATCGGTTAGAACTTTTTTACTTTAGATTTTTTTTCTACAAAATGTGGAAATGCACCATTTTGATATATGTAGACACTGGTATTGTGCTGGAGACAATGACCATTTGGTTGAAAAGTGGTGGAATTGCCTTTTAATGTTGTCAGTTTGGTTTATTGCGTAACAGCCATCTGTCAAAATGATACAGATGGCTGGAAGATTTAACGTTCCTTGTCAAAAATGTGAAAAATAGAAGAACAAGCTTTTTTTATTGTTGTTTCCTGTAGAACTGTAAGCGTTTCCATGACATCAGAGCCAGTGACTCTGTGTAGTACCCTCAGGGTGCTGATCTGCATAGCCATGTTCTACCAGGTGACTGGTCCACTCAAGGCGTTGTTAGTAGCAACCAACTGGTCTCTCGCCATGCATTTCTATAGCTTATTCCATCCTTATTGTAAACTGACTGCGGCTCTAAAGGGTTAACACAGCCGTGTAACTCACCCAGGTACAGCCCTGTGTTCTGTTTAGCCCTTGATAGAAACTCAGCCCTGCCTCCCTTCCCTGCCTATTTCTGGCTATGAAAATTATAATATGGAACAAAGATTAGAATGGAATTATCGTGGCCCGGGGTATTTACCCCCCTGCGACAGCAGACGAGACACGCTGCAGCTAGCTGCAATGGGAAGGATGGGAAAAAATGTAGGCCCCCAAGAATCATGATAATACATTAGGTTATGAGCACGGCAGGTATTATAGCTGTACATTATGTATGTTCCATTTATACTACTTCAACAGCCCAGGCCAGCGCTGACGGATAGGTCATTACTCCCCGCGCCAATGAACACTTATCAGGGCCCACCGCTGTTTATGGCCATGGTGGAGAGCACTTGTCAGTCAAGGTCATCTCTTTGTGTGTCCTCTTTAATAGTTCCCTCTTCACAGTTGTTGAACTTTGCATGGAGGCTGCCCTCTGTGTGTGTGTGTGTGTGGGGGGGGCTGGCTGCTCTATGAGAAGGAGGGGAGAGGGGATGAGAATGGCTGTCTGTTTTTTGAGAAAGAGGGGAGAGGGGCTCAGACTGGCTGGCTGCTCTATGAGAAGGAGGGGAGAGGGGCTCAGACTGGCTGGCTGTTTTATGAGAAGGAGGGGAGAGGGGATCAGAATGGCTGGCTGTTTTTTGAGAAGGAGGGGAGAGGGGATCAGGCTGCTGTCTGTTTTTTTAGAAGGAGGGGAGGGGGGGATCAGACTGGCTGTCTGTTTTTTGAGAAGGAGGGGAGAGGGGATCAGACTGGCTGTCTGTTTTTTGAGAAGGAGGGGAGAGGGGCTCAGACTGGCTGGCTGCTCTATGAGAAGGAGGGAAGAGGGGCTCAGACTGGCTGGCTGCTCTATGAGAAGGAGGGGAGAGGGGCTCAGACTGGCTGGCTGTTTTATGAGAAGGAGGGGAGAGGGGATCAGAATGGCTGGCTGTTTTTTGAGAAGGAGGGGAGAGGGGATCAGACTGGCTGGCTGTTTTATGAGAAGGAGGGGAGAGGGGATCAGAATGGCTGGCTGTTTTTTGAGAAGGAGGGGAGAGGGGATCAGGCTGCTGTCTGTTTTTTTAGAAGGAGGGGAGGGGGATCAGACTGGCTGTCTGTTTTTTGAGAAGGAGGGGAGAGGGGCTCAGACTGGCTGGCTGCTCTATGAGAAGGAGGGGAGAGGGGATCAGACTGGCTGGCTGTTTTATGAGAAGGAGGGGAGAGGGGATCAGAATGGCTGGCTGTTTTTTGAGAAGGAGGGGAGAGGGGATCAGGCTGCTGTCTGTTTTTTTAGAAGGAGGGGGGATCAGACTGGCTGTCTGTTTTTTGAGAAGGAGGGAGGGGGCTCAGACTGGCTGGCTGCTCTATGAGAAGGAGGGAGGAGGGGCTCAGACTGGCTGGCTGCTCTATGAGAAGGAGGGGAGAGGGGCTCAGACTGGCTGGCTGTTTTATGAGAAGGAGGGGAGAGGGGATCAGAATGGCTGGCTGTTTTTTGAGAAGGAGGAGAGAGGGGATCAGGCTGCTGTCTGTTTTTTTAGAAGGAGGGGAGGGGGGGATCAGACTGGCTGTCTGTTTTTTTGAGAAGGAGGGGAGAGGGGATCAGACTGGCTGTCTGTTTTTTGAGAAGGAGGGGAGAGGGGCTCAGACTGGCTGGCTGCTCTATGAGAAGGAGGGAAGAGGGGCTCAGACTGGCTGGCTGCTCTATGAGAAGGAGGGGAGAGGGGCTCAGACTGGCTGGCTGTTTTATGAGAAGGAGGGGAGAGGGGATCAGAATGGCTGGCTGTTTTTTGAGAAGGAGGGGAGAGGGGATCAGGCTGCTGTCTGTTTTTTAGAAGGAGGGGAGGGGGATCAGACTGGCTGTCTGTTTTTTGAGAAGGAGGGGAGAGGGGATCAGACTGGCTGTCTGTTTTTTAGGAGGGTAGGGGGGATCAGACTGGCTGTCTGTTTTTTGAGAAGAAGGGATAGGGGCTTAGACTGGCTGGCTGCTCTATGAGAAGGAGGGAAGAGGGGATCAGACTGGCTGGCTGCTCTATGAGAAGGAGGGGAGAGGGGCTCAGACTGGCTGGCTGTTTTATGAGAAGGAGGGAGAGGGGATCAGACTGGCTGTCTGTTTTTTGAGAAGGAGGGGAGAGGGGCTCAGACTGGCTGGCTGTTTTATGAGAAGGAGGGAGAGGGATCAGAATGGCTGGCTGTTTTTTCAGAAGGAGGGGAGGGGGATCAGAATGGCTGGCTGTTTTTTGAGAAGGAGGGGAGAGGGATCAGACTGGCTGGCTGTTTTATGAGAAGGAGGGAGAGGGGATCAGAATGGCTGGCTGTTTTTTGAGAAGGAGGGAGAGGGGATCAGGCTGCTGTCTGTTTTTTTAGAAGGAGGGGAGGGGGATCAGACTGGCTGTCTGTTTTTTGAGAAGGAGGGGAGAGGGGCTCAGACTGGCTGGCTGCTCTATGAGAAGGAGGGGAGAGGGGCTCAGACTGGCTGGCTGTTTTATGAGAAGGAGGGGAGAGGGATCAGAATGGCTGGCTGTTTTTTGAGAAGGAGGGGAGAGGGGATCAGGCTGCTGTCTGTTTTTTTAGAAGGAGGGGGGATCAGACTGGCTGTCTGTTTTTTGAGAAGGAGGGAGAGGGGCTCAGACTGGCTGGCTGCTCTATGAGAAGGAGGGAGGAGGGGCTCAGACTGGCTGGCTGCTCTATGAGAAGGAGGGGAGAGGGGCTCAGACTGGCTGGCTGTTTTATGAGAAGGAGGGGAGAGGGGATCAGAATGGCTGGCTGTTTTTTGAGAAGGAGGGGAGAGGGATCAGGCTGCTGTCTGTTTTTTTAGAAGGAGGGGAGGGGGATCAGACTGGCTGTCTGTTTTTTGAGAAGGAGGGGAGAGGGGATCAGACTGGCTGTCTGTTTTTTGAGAAGGAGGGGAGAGGGGCTCAGACTGGCTGGCTGCTCTATGAGAAGGAGGGAAGAGGGGCTCAGACTGGCTGGCTGCTCTATGAGAAGGAGGGGAGAGGGGCTCAGACTGGCTGGCTGTTTTATGAGAAGGAGGGGAGAGGGGATCAGAATGGCTGGCTGTTTTTTGAGAAGGAGGGGAGAGGGGATCAGGCTGCTGTCTGTTTTTTTAGAAAGAGGGGAGGGGGGGATCAGACTGGCTGTCTGTTTTTTGAGAAGGAGGGGAGAGGGGATCAGACTGGCTGTCTGTTTTTTAGGAGGGTAGGGGGGATCAGACTGGCTGTCTGTTTTTTGAGAAGAAGGGGATAGGGGCTTAGACTGGCTGGCTGCTCTATGAGAAGGAGGGAAGAGGGGATCAGACTGGCTGGCTGCTCTATGAGAAGGAGGGGAGAGGGGCTCAGACTGGCTGGCTGTTTTATGAGAAGGAGGGGAGAGGGGATCAGACTGGCTGTCTGTTTTTTGAGAAGGAGGGGAGAGGGGCTCAGACTGGCTGGCTGCTCTATGAGAAGGAGGGGAGAGGGGCTCAGACTGGCTGGCTGCTTTATGAGAAGGAGGGGAGAGGGGATCAGAATGGCTGGCTGTTTTTTGAGAAGGAGGGGAGAGGGGATCAGGCTGCTGTCTGTTTTTAGAAGGAGGGGAGGGGGATCAGACTGGCTGTCTGTTTTTTGAGAAGGAGGAGAGGGGCTCAGACTGGCTGGCTGCTCTATGAGAAGGAGGGGAGAGGGCTCAGACTGGCTGGCTGTTTTATGAGAAGGAGGAGAGGGATCAGAATGGCTGGCTGTTTTTTGAGAAGGAGGGGAGAGGGGATCAGGCTGCTGTCTGTTTTTTTAGAAGGAGGGGGGGATCAGACTGGCTGTCTGTTTTTTGAGAAGGAGGGGAGAGGGGCTCAGACTGGCTGGCTGCTCTATGAGAAGGAGGGAGGAGGGGCTCAGACTGGCTGGCTGCTCTATGAGAAGGAGGGGAGAGGGGCTCAGACTGGCTGGCTGTTTTATGAGAAGGAGGGGAGAGGGGATCAGAATGGCTGGCTGTTTTTTGAGAAGGAGGGGAGAGGGGATCAGGCTGCTGTCTGTTTTTTTAGAAGGAGGGGGGGGGATCAGACTGGCTGTCTGTTTTTTGAGAAGGAGGGGAGAGGGGCTCAGACTGGCTGGCTGCTCTATGAGAAGGAGGGAGGAGGGGCTCAGACTGGCTGGCTGCTCTATGAGAAGGAGGGGAGAGGGGCTCAGACTGGCTGGCTGTTTTATGAGAAGGAGGGGAGAGGGGATCAGAATGGCTGGCTGTTTTTTGAGAAGGAGGGGAGAGGGGATCAGGCTGCTGTCTGTTTTTTTAGAAGGAGGGGAGGGGGGGATCAGACTGGCTGTCTGTTTTTTGAGAAGGAGGGGAGAGGGGCTCAGACTGGCTGGCTGCTCTATGAGAAGGAGGGGAGAGGGGCTCAGACTGGCTGGCTGTTTTATGAGAAGGAGGGGAGAGGGGATCAGAATGGCTGGCTGTTTTTTGAGAAGGAGGGGAGAGGGGATCAGGCTGCTGTCTGTTTTTTTAGAAGGAGGGGGGATCAGACTGGCTGTCTGTTTTTTGAGAAGGAGGGGAGAGGGGCTCAGACTGGCTGGCTGCTCTATGAGAAGGAGGGAGGAGGGGCTCAGACTGGCTGGCTGCTCTATGAGAAGGAGGGGAGAGGGGCTCAGACTGGCTGGCTGTTTTATGAGAAGGAGGGGAGAGGGGATCAGAATGGCTGGCTGTTTTTTGAGAAGGAGGGAGAGGGGATCAGGCTGCTGTCTGTTTTTTTAGAAGGAGGGGAGGGGGATCAGACTGGCTGTCTGTTTTTTGAGAAGGAGGGGGAGAGGGGATCAGACTGGCTGTCTGTTTTTTTGAGAAGGAGGGAGAGGGGCTCAGACTGGCTGGCTGCTCTATGAGAAGGAGGGAAGAGGGGCTCAGACTGGCTGGCTGCTCTATGAGAAGGAGGGGAGAGGGGCTCAGACTGGCTGGCTGTTTTATGAGAAGGAGGGGAGAGGGGATCAGAATGGCTGGCTGTTTTTTGAGAAGGAGGGGAGAGGGGATCAGGCTGTTGTCTGTTTTTTTAGAAGGAGGGGAGGGGGGATCAGACTGGCTGTCTGTTTTTTGAGAAGGAGGGGAGAGGGGATCAGACTGGCTGTCTGTTTTTTTAGGAGGGTAGGGGGGATCAGACTGGCTGTCTGTTTTTTGAGAAGAAGGGGATAGGGGCTTAGACTGGCTGGCTGCTCTATGAGAAGGAGGGAAGAGGGGATCAGACTGGCTGGCTGCTCTATGAGAAGGAGGGGAGAGGGGCTCAGACTGGCTGGCTGTTTTATGAGAAGGAGGGGAGAGGGGATCAGACTGGCTGTCTGTTTTTTGAGAAGGAGGGGAGAGGGGCTCAGACTGGCTGGCTGTTTTATGAGAAGGAGGGGAGAGGGGATCAGAATGGCTGGCTGTTTTTTCAGAAGGAGGGGAGGGGGATCAGAATGGCTGGCTGTTTTTTGAGAAGGAGGGGAGAGGGGATCAGACTGGCTGGCTGTTTTATGAGAAGGAGGGGAGAGGGGATCAGAATGGCTGGCTGTTTTTTGAGAAGGAGGGGAGAGGGGATCAGGCTGCTGTCTGTTTTTTTAGAAGGAGGGGGGGGGATCAGACTGGCTGTCTGTTTTTTGAGAAGGAGGGGAGAGGGGCTCAGACTGGCTGGCTGCTCTATGAGAAGGAGGGGAGAGGGGCTCAGACTTGCTGGCTGTTTTATGAGAAGGAGGGGAGAGGGGATCAGAATGGCTGGCTGTTTTTTGAGAAGGAGGGGAGAGGGGATCAGGCTGCTGTCTGTTTTTTTAGAAGGAGGGGGGGAATCAGACTGGCTGTCTGTTTTTGAGAAGGAGGGAGAGGGGCTCAGACTGGCTGGCTGCTCTATGAGAAGGAGGGAGGAGGGGCTCAGACTGGCTGGCTGCTCTATGAGAAGGAGGGGAGAGGGGCTCAGACTGGCTGGCTGTTTTATGAGAAGGAGGGGAGAGGGGATCAGAATGGCTGGCTGTTTTTTGAGAAGGAGGGAGAGGGATCAGGCTGCTGTCTGTTTTTTTAGAAGGAGGGGAGGGGGATCAGACTGGCTGTCTGTTTTTTGAGAAGGAGGGGAGAGGGGATCAGACTGGCTGTCTGTTTTTTGAGAAGGAGGGGAGAGGGGCTCAGACTGGCTGGCTGCTCTATGAGAAGGAGGGAAGAGGGGCTCAGACTGGCTGGCTGCTCTATGAGAAGGAGGAGAGGGGCTCAGACTGGCTGGCTGTTTTATGAGAAGGAGGAGAGGGGGATCAGAATGGCTGGCTGTTTTTTGGGAAGGGGGGGAGAGGGGCTCAGGCTGCTGTCTGTTTTTTTAGAAAGAGGGGAGGGGGATCAGACTGGCTGTCTGTTTTTTGAGAAGGAGGGGAGAGGGGATCAGACTGGCTGTCTGTTTTTTAGGAGGGTAGGGGGATCAGACTGGCTGTCTGTTTTTGAGAAGAAGGGATAGGGGCTTAGACTGGCTGGCTGCTCTATGAGAAGGAGGGAAGAGGGGATCAGACTGGCTGGCTGCTCTATGAGAAGGAGGGGAGAGGGGCTCAGACTGGCTGGCTGTTTTATGAGAAGGAGGGGAGGGGATCAGACTGGCTGTCTGTTTTTGAGAAGGAGGGGAGAGGGGCTCAGACTGGCTGACTGCTCTATGAGAAGGAGGGGAGAGGGGCTCAGACTGGCTGGCTGCTTTATGAGAAGGAGGGAGAGGGATCAGAATGGCTGGCTGTTTTTTGAGAAGGAGGGAGAGGGATCAGGCTGCTGTCTGTTTTTTAGAAGGAGGGGAGGGGGATCAGACTGGCTGTCTGTTTTTTGAGAAGGAGGGGAGAGGGGCTCAGACTGGCTGGCTGCTCTATGAGAAGGAGGGGAGAGGGGCTCAGACTGGCTGGCTGTTTTATGAGAAGGAGGGGAGAGGGGATCAGAATGGCTGGCTGTTTTTTGAGAAGGAGGGAGAGAGGGATCAGGCTGCTGTCTGTTTTTTTAGAAGGAGGGGAGGGGGGGATCAGACTGGCTGTCTGTTTTTTGAGAAGGAGGGGAGAGGGGCTCAGACTGGCTGGCTGCTCTATGAGAAGGAGGGAGGAGGGGCTCAGACTGGCTGGCTGCTCTATGAGAAGGAGGGGAGAGGGGCTCAGACTGGCTGGCTGTTTTATGAGAAGGAGGGGAGAGGGGATCAGAATGGCTGGCTGTTTTTTGAGAAGGAGGGGAGAGGGGATCAGGCTGCTGTCTGTTTTTTAGAAGGAGGGGAGGGGGGGATCAGACTGGCTGTCTGTTTTTTGAGAAGGAGGGGAGAGGGGCTCAGACTGGCTGGCTGCTCTATGAGAAGGAGGGAGGAGGGGCTCAGACTGGCTGGCTGCTCTATGAGAAGGAGGGGAGAGGGGCTCAGACTGGCTGGCTGTTTTATGAGAAGGAGGGGAGAGGGGATCAGAATGGCTGGCTGTTTTTTGAGAAGGAGGGGAGGGGATCAGGCTGCTGTCTGTTTTTTTAGAAGGAGGGGGGGGGATCAGACTGGCTGTCTGTTTTTTGAGAAGGAGGGGAGAGGGGATCAGACTGGCTGTCTGTTTTTTGAGAAGGAGGGGAGAGGGGCTCAGACTGGCTGGCTGCTCTATGAGAAGGAGGGAAGAGGGGCTCAGACTGGCTGGCTGCTCTATGAGAAGGAGGGGAGAGGGGCTCAGACTGGCTGGCTGTTTTATGAGAAGGAGGAGAGGGGATCAGAATGGCTGGCTGTTTTTTGAGAAGGAGGAGAGGGGATCAGACTGGCTGGCTGTTTTATGAGAAGGAGGGGAGGGGATCAGAATGGCTGGCTGTTTTTTGAGAAGGAGGGGAGAGGGGATCAGGCTGCTGTCTGTTTTTTTAGAAGGAGGGGGGGGGGATCAGACTGGCTGTCTGTTTTTTGAGAAGGAGGGGAGAGGGGCTCAGACTGGCTGGCTGCTCTATGAGAAGGAGGGGAGAGGGGCTCAGACTGGCTGGCTGTTTTATGAGAAGGAGGAGAGGGATCAGAATGGCTGGCTGTTTTTTGAGAAGGAGGGAGAGGGATCAGGCTGCTGTCTGTTTTTTTAGAAGGAGGGGGGGGACAGACTGGCTGTCTGTTTTTTGAGAAGGAGGAGAGGGGCTCAGACTGGCTGGCTGCTCTATGAGAAGGAGGGAGGAGGGGCTCAGACTGGCTGGCTGCTCTATGAGAAGGAGGGGAGAGGGGCTCAGACTGGCTGGCTGTTTTATGAGAAGGAGGGGAGAGGGGATCAGAATGGCTGGCTGTTTTTTGAGAAGGAGGGGAGATGGGATCAGGCTGCTGTCTGTTTTTTTAGAAGGAGAGGAGGGGGGGATCATACTGGCTGTCTGTTTTTTGAGAAGGAGGGGAGAGGGGATCAGACTGGCTGTCTGTTTTTTGAGAAGGAGGGGAGAGGGGCTCAGACTGGCTGGCTGCTCTATGAGAAGGAGGGAAGAGGGGCTCAGACTGGCTGGCTGCTCTATGAGAAGGAGGGGAGAGGGGCTCAGACTGGCTGGCTGTTTTATGAGAAGGAGGGGAGAGGGGATCAGAATGGCTGGCTGTTTTTTGAGAAGGAGGGGAGAGGGGATCAGGCTGCTGTCTGTTTTTTTAGAAGGAGGGGAGGGGGGGATCAGACTGGCTGTCTGTTTTTTGAGAAGGAGGGGAGATGGGATCAGACTGGCTGTCTGTTTTTTTAGGAGGGTAGGGGGGATCAGACTGGCTGTCTGTTTTTTGAGAAGAAGGGGATAGGGGCTTAGACTGGCTGGCTGCTCTATGAGAAGGAGGGAAGAGGGGATCAGACTGGCTGGCTGCTCTATGAGAAGGAGGGGAGAGGGGCTCAGACTGGCTGGCTGTTTTATGAGAAGGAGGGGAGAGGGGATCAGACTGGCTGTCTGTTTTTTGAGAAGGAGGGGAGAGGGGCTCAGACTGGCTGGCTGTTTTATGAGAAGGAGGGGAGAGGGGATCAGAATGGCTGGCTGTTTTTTCAGAAGGAGGGGAGGGGGATCAGAATGGCTGTCTGTTTTTGAGAAGGAGGGGAGAGGGGATCAGGCTGGCTGGCTGCTTTATGAGGAGGGGAGAGGGGCTTAGACTGGCTGGCTGCTTTATGAGAAGGAGGTGAGAGGGGCTCAGACTGGCTGGCTGCTTTATGAGAAGGAGGGGAGAGGGGCTCAGACTGACTGGCTGCTTTATGAGAAGGAGGGGAGAGGGGCTCAGACTGGCTGGCTGCTTTATGAGAAGGAGGGGAGAGGGGATCAGACAGACTGTCTGTTGTTTGAGAAGGAGGGGAGAGGGGTTCAGACTGACTGTCTGTTGTTTGAGAAGGAGGGGAGACGGGATCAGACTGACTGTCTGTTGTTTGAGAAGGGGGAGAGGGGATCAGACTGGCTGTCTGTTGTTTGAGAAGGAGGGGAGAGGGGATCAGACTGGCTGTCTGTTGTTTGAGAAGGAGGGGAGAGGGGTTCAGACTGACTGTCTGTTGTTTGAGAAGGAGGGGAGAGGGGTTCAGACTGACTGTCTGTTGTTTGAGAAGGGGGAGAGGGGATCAGACTGGCTGTCTGTTGTTTGAGAAGGAGGGGAGAGGGGATCAGACTGGCTGTCTGTTGTTTGAGAAGGAGGGGAGAGGGGTTCAGACTGACTGTCTGTTGTTTGAGAAGGAGGGGAGAGGGGTTCAGAATGGCTGGCTGTTTTTTTAGAAGGAGGGGAGAGGGGTTCAGAATGGCTGGCTGTTTTTTTAGAAGGAGGGGAGAGGGGCTCAGACTGCCTGGCTGCTTTATAAGAAGAAGGTGTTGCCTGGACTTTTATATCATATCCAGAGAGATTCCCTTCACTGTTACTGTACTAACCACTGTGCTTGATCAGTGGAGTTTTCCCAAGGACTAATTCATATGTAGGGTTAGATAGAAGGATATGTTGAGAATGTGGGTAGTTTTGTTCACAGGCTGATGTGAATAGGGATTGCAACGTGTGTGTGTAGGCCTATGTGTGTGTGAATGTGTGCAATGTGTTTGTGAGTGTATATGAGCGTTCATCCCAACTCTGTGCGTTTGTGTGTTTGCATAAGTGTTTCTGCATGTTTTTGTGAGTGTGTGTATATATGCTTTCATATGCCCACGTGCGTGTGTGTGTGTGTGTGTGTGTATGATAAGTTCAACTGACAGGATCCTGAGAGGCTGTTCGTCACTGCAGGGCCAATGCTAATGCATGGCTGGCTCTGTTACACCAGCTAGCTACAGCTGCATGCTGAAATCACGTGTGGCCCACAGTGCAGCTATGTCAGCCTCTGGCCCTGGGACAAACACACAGCTTCTGGTTGCCTGGAATTCTTCTAGCCCACAGCCTCTAATATTTGTCATCGCTGGATGCTGAATCTCATAGCAGTGTGTTGGGAGGGGGGAGGGGGGGGGGCATTGACTTACTTATCCAGACCTCTTAGGTAATACGGAATAAGGCCTACCTCACGATAACTGTCTATGTGGTTTTGAGTTTAAGTTTAGGTTTGGATTTCTTAATCTGATTTAAATTAAATTTGCAGTATTTTTTCCTCACATCTCAGTATGAATGAATGTGGAGGAGGGAAATGTTTTGAAAAGCATTATCTAATGTTGGTGACTGAAATACATATTTTGAAAATTAAACTTCAATCGGTTTGACCATGCGTTTGTCTTTTGTTCATAATGTTTTGTCGTCTCTCTGCCAAGTTGTGTCTGTGTATGAAGAATACTGATGGTATTGTGACATGTCATTACCATGTCATCAAATCAAATGTATTTATAAAGCATACTCACATCAGCTGATGTCTCAAAGTGCTGTACAGAAACCCAGCCTAAACCCACAAACAGCAAGCAATGCAGGTGTAGAAGCATGGGGGCCAGGAAAAAGTCCCTAGAAAGGCCAGAACCTAGGAAGAAACCTAGAGAGGAACCAGGCTATGAGGGGTGGCCAGTCCTCTTCTCGCTGTGCCGAAAATGTCATGAGGATTCAATATCACGTAACCAGCTTGACATGTATCTGTGAAAACCACAACGTCTCTTGATGAATCAGAATCCTGCATGGTAATATTAGATAGCGGTGAATGTGTTGCCAGGGTGTTGCACCATGTGCCAAAAAGCGGATTCAAGGTGTTGCACTTAACATGACGTCAATTCAGGGAGCATTGTTGCATGAATGACAAACTGCATGTTTTAAAAGTCACAATCACATGATGACAAATCAGCCCTTCACCAAATTCCATCACCAGGTATGAAGTGTATTGATACTTGTTTACTCATCATTATCCTCTACCATGACTTGATCATAAATCGAACTGATTGAGGTTGACAAGATGTTTCACTGTCATCATTTTTCTCTGTCACTCAGCAGCATTATTTAGAACCAGGCTCTCTCTCCCTTCAAACCCCTTAAATCCCTCCAACATCCAGTCAGTCTGAGCTGTAAAAATGAACAGTTCCTTTTCTTCTCTTTGACATAATGCTGACAGGAGTCACTTTGATATACTTCAGGAGTATGACTTTTCCATCGCTTCTGTTTCCCCCCCAACCCGAGGCGCCATCTCTGCAGACATTGGGAGCTGTCATTCCACGACACCCCGTGACGTGGCTGACACTCAGCCGATATGACAAGGGCTGGACAGCAGGAGCAGTTGTGGACAGCCGGGCTATATTTATTCAGGTAAAGTGCCCAATCGTGTAAACGGATGATCTATAAATGTATCACCCGTGTGGATTATTTTTCCATATCCAAATCTGAAGACAAAACACAAAGAAAATGATGCATCAGTTTTTAGTCTCGGATAGAAAGTCTGAAAAGGAAATGAGGTCATTTTGAGGTCATTCATTTGTTTTTTTTATGTCAATTCCATATCCCCATCATCTTCTTCTATGACTACATGTATGTATATCATGTGATATAGCCAGTTGATAATGATTTATGTGGTGTATAAATCTTTTATTACAGTCGGCACCAGACACCATTTATCACGTATTGACTCTGACCACCACTGTCTAGGGGGACAGCACAGTTTTGTTAAAAATATTGTCCAAAATGATCCAGATTTTTCACAGGAAGGAAGTTGAAACGGAACTCTTCCAGAGACTCCTATCATCTAAACATTTTGGACGATGAAAAAGAAACAAGCTGTACAAAAATACACAACCATAAAAATCTCACAGCGCTCACTAACCGACCACAACCCACAGTAATGGCACCTGGCCAGATACTCCATACCACTGCCGACTTGACTGACTCTCTCCTAAACCCAGCTTCTGTTAGCAGCCCTCTATCCAGAATGTTCCAGGAGGGGTAGTGTGTGATGTGTGGAACATGGGTATTGTGTGTATTGTGCTAGCCCCCGGGGTGTGTGTTCACAGAGCGTAGTGGATTAGACACCTTGGTCTAGCCCGTGGAGAGATGGTCACAGGACGCTGTTCACACAATCTTCCCTCTACAGCTGATCTGACCTATGCCTATAGGCTCACAGAGTCGGCGGACAGATTTAGATGTAGCTGTAGTTATTATGGTGTCAGTGACACATTGTTTTATTGTCCTGGCATGATGAATTTACAGAAGCACTCCAGGAGATAGTACTGAAGATCAATGGATCAATTCCTGTCTATTGGACAATATTTCCAATAATCAACATTATCATTACATCAGAATAATCTGTCATTTGATCATTATATCATCCTTCTGGACCTGTTGACAGTAACTAACTCCATAGATCATGTTGTAAGGGTTTGGTTTGACCGAGGTTCTGGGCTGTTGTCTACTTATCTTGTGTCAGAGCTCGGAGCTAGAGTGAGCTAGTGTCTGAGTGTGTGTGGTATGGATGTGGGCAGCTGCTCTGATGCATCTCAGATTGATGTGTCGGTGGCCCGACCGCTGGTGTTTGCTGTAGCCTGCATCCACAGCCCGGGAGCTGAGCCCTGAATGTAGTTCACAGCTCACAAGGCCTCTCATGTCACCACACACTCACCACTGTAGGGCCACACTCACTCACTCACTCACTCACTCACTCACTCACTCACTCACTCACTCACTCACACACACACACACACACACACACACACACACACACACACACACACACACACACACACACACACACACACACACACACACACCACTTCAGGGCCACACACACACCACTGCAGGGTCACACACACACCACTATGGGGCCAGTGTTACCACACACACATGTCGCCACGCTCATCTGTCACCACGGAAACCGCCACAGGCTGCAGCCTTGGCACAAAGACATTCTCTGACTGAGGATGCTGGGAGCCAAGATGCACACAGTCAAAATGTTAAGGATTTGAGATGCCAGAACGGACAAGTGGGGGGAGTGTTGATTTGAGGAGAAATGCTGTTGAGGCGACAGAGACAGACAGTTAGTTAGATAGTGACGTATTGTAGTAGCATGACATTGGCATTCCATCTTCTTGGCTATCTATACACTGACTGAGTCAAGGAACGTTTAGAAATTGGAGAGATGAAAATAAGGACTATGTGAATAGGATTAAAGACCACACTCTTGGTTATGTACATCTCCACGCAGATCTTTGAATTGAAATAGTGTCATTGCAGTCTAAAGCCTCTGATGAGAGTACTCTCGTCTTCCAGTGTCTTTTACAGTGTACATTTACTTCATCAGGGTCTGGCTGGAAACCTCTGGCTTTTTGTTGTTTTTTCTGCTGCCGTTGTTGTTGTGATACAGAGATGGTTTGTTTACTGGGTGTGGTCAAGACGTCTTGTTTACTTCGGACCAGGAGCTGGAAGTAGGCATTATTATCATTATTTTGCATCTGCATTCGCTCAAGAAACAGCTGTTGAAGTTTGAGCGCGATGCAAAGTGGCAGGGCCTGGAGTTGTTCTTGTTCATTCGGCTAACTTTGCTTTGACGCGATGGCTTCTGGCAGCGTTTTGTGCTGAATTTAACATCTGTGACAACCATCAGCACCACTCCCTCGCTGTCCAGCTCTCACTCTCTCTCTCTCTCTCTCTCTCTCTCTCTCTCTCTCTCTCTCTCTCTCTCTCTCTCTCTCTCTCTCTCTCTCTCTCTCTCTCTCTCTCTCTCTCTCTCTCTCTCTCTCTCTCTCTCTCTCTCTCTCTCTCTCTCTCTCTCTCTGGCTCTGCCCTCTCTCTCTCTCTGGCTCTGCCCTCTCTCTCTCTCTCTCTCTCTCATCTGCTTCTTTCTGCCCTCTCTCTGTCTGTCTCTCTTTTCTCTATTTCTCTCTCTCTCCTCTCATTCCTCCTCTCTATTTAAAATATGAAGGGTAAGAGAGAAAGAGAAGTGGGAAACCTCAACTTCCCCCGTGCACCTTCTGTGTTTGATGCCACTGGATCACTGTGGGCTGCCAGGCCCTGTCTCCATCACTGTCCCAGTCAGCTGGTCCAAGGTCGTAGGGTCATCTAAACATCTGGCCTCTTTGCCTTGTCCTTAAAGGTCGCCGCCTGGCATCTGTTTATAAGGCCCTGTCCCTATTTGATGATGACATCAATGGCAGCATGAGGGAAAATATCACTCCCATCTCACCTCGGCAGCGTGAACAGATGCCCGGCGACATAAGCAACACTGTCAGTGTCTGCAAATGGTCTTGATATTAACGCCCTCATGTGTGATCTAGTTCTCTTTAATGAGGTGTTGTTGATGATGAAAGGTTTTAACTTATCGACAAGCCCTTTCACAATAACCTTGTTGGAGTCTGACTTTGTTCAGTTTGAAAAACAACTTAATTTATTTTCCTCTAAAAAACAACAAGCTAATTTGTCCCTGGCACCTGTCCCCTGTCGCTCTCAGTCTGCTGCTGTTCTGTTCCACAGTCAAGTTGGAGCAGCAGTCTGTGGCTATTCGGATGTCAGAGGCTCTTCGGGGTCAGAACAGGAATGATTAAACACAGGGTGGGTGACAGGGCGAGATGCCGGTGGGAGTAAACAGATGTTGCAATCATAAAGAAATACACAAGCTCTGAATTAAATATGAGGAGATGTACGCAGGGGAGAGCACAGGACCACTGACTCACTGTTCTTCTCCTTCTTCTCTGCGAATCACAGCGACACATAAAGGGTTCCAATTCCTTTGATTGGTCATGGCTAGCGAATTGTCTCGCAGGCGAGAGCCAGGTGAAATATCAACCTTGTTGTGGTTCTATGTTAGAATGCCTGACGAGACCCAGCCCCTTCAAGAAAACTTCTTGCAACTAGACAGCTGTTCTGAACATACTGCAGATCCATTATTTAGATGTACTGGGGTCTCAGGACACTCCATGTCATGTCAAAGTGTTTTAAAGCATTTACACCACCCAGCTCAGCAATGAAATTTGTCAAAAATCGAATAACTTGACAGAATCTGCTCAGAACATGGATTTAGCAGAAGTGTTTTGTTTCTGAGTCATTTTTACATTGCTCCTTGCTTGTAAGGGAGTGAAAGCCTGAGCCTGTTTGAATATTTGACACATGATGTCTGAAGGAACCATGGCTGTGCACCCTGAAAGAAGAAGAGCATCAAACTATACCCAGGGTTGTTCATGGATCATGATAGGATTATTAGAAATACTAAATGCACCCACATTTTCATTCCAGAATATGCATATTTTATTCATATGTTTGCTTTATTATACATCAGAATGTCTACAGTATGGGACAAAGTGCATCAAAAAGTTATAGTTTCAAAGTGAATCCGCCTCTCCCAGAAAGTCTCTCTGTTTCAGATTTGACAAGTCAATATATAATCACACTCAGGCTTTAACGGGCCTTCCAATCCACTCCTCCTCTCCCTCGCCTGGCCCTTTGGTCCCTCTATGTGTCTCTGTATCTGTGAATACATTAGGACAGAACAGTATATATAGTGTACCAGTATTTACAGTGGATAGCTTGTTGTCAGTCATCTAGGCCTGCCTCCATCCCCCATGGCAGCGCTAGTGTCAATAGCACCAGGAGGATCTGAGCGAAGGCCAGGGGGGTGATGTAAGTATTGACACACTCCCTGAAATCACATCCTCATCTCCTCTGCCAGGGCCCTACTTTAAGGACCGAGAAGGAGATTGTGAATTCTTGGCAGAGGGGTGGGAGACGCCATTAAAAAGGCAAATGTGATAATTTTTTTGTGAGAACGCCTGAGTCTTGGCAATTGTCAGTGAGGGGTCGGGCTAAAGGGATGTGACACGGAAATTACTCTTCCTCCCAACGCCTCATGTGACTCGTCTGGGAGATGGGGAGAATGACAGAAACACTCTCGTCTAATAGACTAACAATTTATCCAGTCCCCCCTTGTATGACACAGAGCCAGTCGGCCTGAGGAGGCTAAGAGCTCAGCCCAGAGATGTATTTATCCACTGACACTGTTTATAGTGGAGGAGACAAGGTGGTAAATGATTTCTGACTGTCTTTGTATTGATCCCAGTGGGGCCCCACAGCACTGAAGACCGCCAAACCAGAAAGAATCAAACAAATGGAAGTGATAACTGTTATTCCTTTGTTCTTGTGATTAACGTCACTTCAGCCCGGTCTAACCACCATCATCACTACCCTGTATCTGTGTGTGTGGGAATGTGAATGTCAGTGTGTGTGTACAGTGTTTTGCGTTCCGTTTCTTCCCAGCCTGTGTGAACCAGAGGACCCCCTGGGGAGTGACATTTCAGAGGCGAGACAAAGGAGAATGTCACACTTTAACCTGACCCCCTGACAAACATGGCTACACTACAACAGTTCTCTGTCTGGTTCTGGTTGAAATACCTCTGCTGACATTGAGAGACAGTCACCAGGCCAGACAAAAGGTTATGTCTTGAACCATCAGATGAGATAAAGTACAAAATGTTTTGGAAATATTTTGTAAAAAATATTCCTAGACTTATACAGAATCCATTTATCCCCAATAACAACTACCTGAAAACGGTTATATAAACTGTTAAAAAAAGGCTGTCAGCTGCTACCAGCCATTCAGTCACCTGCTCCCTAGCCGTCCTCATGAGTGTTGAACAGATCACAATGCTCATGTTGTAAACCATCAGAGGTCAAGATGTTATAATGCCCCCTCTCCCGAGGTCACTTTGTGAGAAAACACCACCTGCATCTATGTTTTCCATTACCTCAACCACCTTGAGATAAATGGGTGTTTCCCCTCTGCCGTAAGGTTCTGTATCAACCTGCGTGTGTTGAGCATCTGACTGTTACTACTTACAGTGTTTAAGAGGAAGTAAAGCAGTCAGATGTGTTATTTTTCCTGTCAGGCTCTGGCCTGCGATAGGCTGTAGATATCCCTGGCTGTGCTCTCTGTCCTGTGTTTATGGGCGGTAACAGAGAGGGGACAGTGGTCTGTGACAGGTTAACTCTGCTGTGTAAATTCTTTGGGCCGTGTATGATGTAGCCTGTGATCCGGCCATCGTTGATTAGATCTGAGCCAGTAAATATCCTATGATTAATATTGTTCTGCGTGTAGCCTCCTTGTGTCACCTTCACAGCTGGGAGGCAAAGGACCGCCTAGTTTACCACTTTATCTGCCTTCGCACCGGCTGAACGTTAGCTGTGTGTGTGTGTGTGTTATGCACACAAATATATTTGGTCATATTTTTTATGTTTTATTTACTTTGTTATTTGATGGAGCCATCCCCTGTATGATTTTTTAGGCCTCCCAGGTATTTGCATAGAATGTAATGTATATGATTACCGCCACTAGGGGGAGCTGTGATGTCATTGGGGAGCGTTAGTGGGATCGTGAGGTCTTGGAGAACGCAGAACACTACTAACTTTTCTCTGTCTCATCATTCCACCCTGTTAATTCAGGTATGTCATGTGCAAAGGTACAATATCTATCACAAAATATTGAGATAACATGGTTAACTACATACAGTGCATTCAGAAAGTATGCAGACCACTTGACTTTTTCCACATTTTGTTATGTTGCAGCTGTCACGACCGCCGTATAAATAATTGGACCAAAGCGCAGCGTGAGTAGAGTTCCACATTTTAAAGATAGTGAAACTTCCAAAACAATAAAGATATAACGATCGTGAAATTCGTAGCGCACATAGGCACTCATACAAAACAATATCCCACATAGCAGGTGGGAAAAAGGACGTAGCACCCGCTCAGAACGCGGATCCGGCCATGGAGCCGGGCTGAACGCCGTGCCTGGACTGGGCACCGGCGCAGAGGAAGGCTCCGGCCATGGAGCAGGACTGAACGCCGTGCCGGGACTGGGCACCGGCACAAAGGAAGGATCCGGCCATGGAGCCGGGCTCAACGCCGTGCCCTGCCGGACTGGGCACCGGCGCAGAGGAAGGCTCCTGCCATGGAGCAGGACTGAACGCCGTGCCTGGACTGAGTCACGCCCTGACCTATTGCACCATAGAGAACCCCAAGAGCTCCTGTGTCCTGGGTCTCTTGTGTCCTGTGCCGGCTCCCCGCACTCACCCTGAAGAGTGTGTCACCAGCCCTGTGCAATCTGTGCCGGCTCCACACCCCAGCCCGGTATGTCCTGTGCCGGCTCCCCGCACTTGCCCTGAGGGGCGTGTCATCAGTCCGGTGCAACCTGTGCCGGCTCCCCACACTCCCCGCAGTCCAGAGCTTCCAGTGACGGTTCACAGTCCAGAGCTTCCAGTGACGGTTCACAGTCCAGCGCTTCCAGTGACGGTTCACAGTCCAGCGCTTCCAGCGACGGTTCACAGTCCAGCGCTTCCAGCGACGGTTCACAGTTCAGAGCTTCCAGCGACGGTTCACAGTCCAGCGCTTCCAGCGACGGTTCACAGTTCAGAGCTTCCAGCGACGGTTCACAGTTCAGAGCTTCCAGCGACGGTTCACAGTCCAGAGCTTCCAGTGACGGTTCACAGTCCAGAGCTTCCAGCGACGGTTCACAGTTCAGAGCTTCCAGTGACGGTTCACAGTCCAGAGCTTCCAGTGACGGTTCACAGTTCAGAGCTTCCAGTGACGGTTCACAGTTCAGAGCTTCCAGTGACGGTTCACAGTCCAGAGCTTCCAGCGACGGTTCACAGTTCAGAGCTTCCAGTGACGGTTCACAGTTCAGAGCTTCCAGTGACGGTTCACAGTCCAGCGCTTCCAGCGACGGTTCACAGTCCAGCACTTCCAGCGACGGTTCACAGTCCAGAGCTTCCAGTGACGGTTCACAGTCCAGAGCTTCCAGTGACGGTTCACAGTTCAGAGCTTCCAGTGACGGTTCACAGTTCAGAGCTTCCAGTGACGGTTCACAGTTCAGAGCTTCCAGCGACGGTTCACAGTTCAGAGCTTCCAGTGACGGTTCACAGTCCAGAGCTTCCAGTGACGGTTCACAGTTCAGAGCTTCCAGCGACGGTTCACAGTTCAGAGCTTCCAGTGACGGTTCACAGTCCAGCGCTTCCAGTGACGGTTCACAGTCCAGCGCTTCCAGTGACGGTTCACAGTTTAAAGCTTCCAGTGACGGTTCACAGTTCAGAGCTTCCAGTGACGGTTCACAGTCCAGAGCTTCCAGTGACGGACCACGGCCCGGAGCTTCCAGTGACGGACCACGGCCCGGAGCTTCCAGTGACGGACCACGGCCCGGAGCTTCCAGTGACGGCCCATGGCCCGGAGTTTCCTGCACCTTTGGCAGCGATTACAGCATGGAGACTTCTTGGGTATGACGCTACTAACTTGGCACTCCTGTATTTTGGGAGTTTCTCCCATTCTTCTCTGCCGAAGTCTATGCCTCTCCTTGTTCGGGCGGTGCTCGCCGGTCGACGTCACCGTTCTTCTAGCCATCATTGATATATTTTTCATCCATTGGTTTTGTCTTCTTACACACCTGATTCCAATCCCATTCATTAAGTGTTGTGTATTTAACCCTATGTTTCCCCTCATGTCGTTATCAGAGATTGTTTATTGTTATGTTCATGTTTTATGGATTGGTGTGCGACGGGTTCTTGTACCCACATTTATTTTATTATGGACTTTGGTTTTGGAGTTTATGTTTTAAGTTATTAAAATACTCCAATTATACCAAGTTTAATTCTCCTGCTCTTGACTTCCCTGCCACCTACATACACAACGTGACAGGTCCTGAGCGCTCTGGAGCAGGTTTTCATCAAGGATATCTCTGTGCTCTGTTCATTCCCTAGATCCTGACTAGTCTCCCAGTCCCTTCCGCTGAATAACATCCCCACAGCATAATAATAATAATAATAATGATGCTGCCACCACCATGACACTTGGCATTCAGGCCAAAGAGTTCAATCTTGGTTTCATCAGACCAGAGAATCTTGTTTTTCATGGTCTGAGAGTCTTTTAGGTGCCTTTTGGCAAACTCCAAGTGGGCTGCCTTGTGGCTTTTACTGAGGAGTGGCTTCCGTCTGGCCACTCTACCATAAAGGCCTGATTGGTGGAGTGTTGCAGAGATGGTTGTCCTTCTGGAATGTTCTCCCATCTCCACAAAGGAGATGGGAAAACAAAACACCAGTCTCAATGTCAACAGTGAAGAGGCGACTCCGGGATCCTGGCCTTCTAGGCAGATTTGCAACAGAACACAGACACTGGACAGAGGAACTTCTTCACTTTTTATGTTGAGACGTGTTTTACTATTTAATGAAATGCCATTTGAGGACTTGTGAGGCGTCTGTTTCTTAAACTAGACACTAATGTATTTGTCCTCTTGCTCAGTTGTGCACCGGGCCTCCCACTCCTCTTTCTATTCTGGCTAGAGACAGTTTGCACTGTTCTGTGAAGGGAGTAGTACACAGTGTTGTACGAGATCTTCATTTTCTTGACAATTTCTCGCATGGAATAGCCTTCATTTCTCAGAACAAGAATAGACTGACGAGTTTCAGAAGAAAGGTCTTTGTTTCTGGCCATTTTGAGCCTGTAATCGAACCCACAAATTCTGATGCTATAGATACTCAACTAGTCTGAAGAAGGCCAGATGTATTGCTTCTTTAATCAGAACAACAGTTTTCAGCTGTGCTAACATAATTGCAAAAGGGTTTTCTTATGATAAATTAGCCTTTTAAAATGATAAACTTGGATTAGCTAACACAACGTGCCATTGGAACACAGGAGTGATGGTTGCTGATAATGGGCCTCTGTACACCTATGTAGATATTCCATAAAACATCAGGCGTTTCCATCTACAATAGTCATTTACAACATTAACAATGTCTACACAGTATTTCTGATCAATTTGATATTATTTTAATGGACAAAAAAAAGTGACCCCAAACTTTTGAACGGTAGTGTAGATATGCAATGTGACAATAGAATGTGTTGAAAGTGTTTCTATTTGTAAGAAAATAGCATATCAGTTCACTAGCTATATGCTAACTGAATTTATCTCTGCTAAGCGCTAGCCATCTCTAGGCTAATGGGTTTCAGCTATTGTTAGCTCACATGTTGATGGTTTAGAATGTAATGTTTGTAGAATTGTTTAGCACAGGCCTCCAGTCATTTGTAGCTTCATCGGAATTGACACTGCTAGTACAGTGAGCTCTATATAATATAATGTAGCCCTACACAGTACTATTTGGTGGTTTTAACATGCCAAATAGCTTTTGTTGGTAGATGCTAAATACTACTGATTGAATTGCCTCAGGTTACATGCACTATTCATTTGTGTAACGGTTTTCGTCTGGAGAAGGAGAAGAGGACCAAGGTGCAGCGTGGTACGTGTTCATGGTAGATTTAATAAAGAAACTGAACACAAGAACAAAACAACAAAATACAAAGCGGAACAAACAAAACAGTTGTGTCTGATGCAGACACACAAAGACAGAAAACAAACACCCACAACCCAAATGGGGAAAACAGGATACCTAAGTATGATTCTCAATCAGAGACAACGAACGACACCTGCCTCTGATTGAGAACCATACTAGGCCAAACACATAGAAATATAACATAGAAAAAAGAACATAGACTACCCACCCCAACTCACTACCTGACTACAATGCAATTGTAATTGATTTTGACAACAAACAGGGAAACATTTTAACAAAAGATGAACAAAAGAAAACTATATTTAAATAAATCTCAGAGAATACCTGATGCTGAACACAACTAACTTTTCTCCATCTCTTAATTCCACCATATTAATTCAGGGCTGTTATCTGATGACCACTTCTCAGTCCGAGAAGTGTAACACATGAGTGTGTGCCTGCCTGCCTGTGTGCGTAACGCTCTTTATCCATACCTTGAGAGGGTGTAGAAAGTAACCTTTAAACGGTGATGCCCATTGACATAAGGGGTGGTATTAATGCTATTTGGGATAAGTAATGCTTTGCAAAGTTTTTACGTGCTGCAAAATCAGCTTTCCATTCACAGGAGAAGGAAGACCTTTGAAAAACATTCCATTAGTGGCACATTACAAGGCTGAAATGTTTAACAACACTAGAAAAGCATAATGGCTAATTAGACTAATGAACAGACTGAAGTAATTACAGTAGCCAGAGTGTATCCATGTAACGCCAGGGAGGAAATGATGTGTGTTTAAATAGAGCTTGTCCAACTGCAACAGAATCGTGTCTAATTAACAACCCTGCCTCTGCAGCCACCAGAACACTGTCTCCAAGTGGTATCTCTGAATGGGGCTTCTCCCTGTGTAAAAACCCCTGTCTCCTTTTGACATCTCTCCAGCCAGCTACATCCGTCTATCATCTCACAAGCACTGTCACTTCAGTCCGCCTTTGTTTCGCAATTACTCACTTCCAAAACCAGTTCATTTGGAAAACACACTCGGCTGCACGTGGATTGTCAACACAGGACTCGTAGCCAGAAAGTGATCTCACTGATTGCCGTCCCCCATTCTCCATGACGACCACGTGATTGTCATTGGAAGATGGTGTTCGGGACATCCATGTCATCTTAATAAAGACACTAAAGCGCACGACGGCCCTCCACCATAGATCAGAGTCCTGACCTGTCTGGGAATGTAGACCTCTAATTGGTTCTGTGTGGTGGTGCAGCAGAATCCCCGCTCCACACGTCATATCAGCCCGACTGTCCCGCGCGTCACTGTCAATAGGCCTGAGAAATCTCCCTAACAAGCTCCCGATTACATAAATCTACCCTGTCTACACTGCACAGGAGCATGCGCTCTGAGGAGCTCTCGAGGACACGTTGTATTTGATTACATTGGATGGAGGGAGAGAAGAAGAGCTCTAAAGGCCGGTCATGAAGAGAGGGAGGGAAGGGGTGACGTTTCTGAGCTGTGTGTAAGGGGGCGTGAGTGGCTTTGACAGACCCAGTGAATTATGCACCCCTCTACCTTTTTCATTACAAGGTGCAGGGACCCAAAATGCAAATGTGGATGTCTCTCTCCAGGAAGGTCATTAGAAATGTGACACATCCAACAACTGCCTCAAAACACCTGACAAGATAGTCCAGCGCCACCATGTTAATGTTCTGGGTTTTTTTTCATATTCAAATTTCACTTTACTGTAGGCGTTGTCATTGCCTGTCATCATTTTGAATCTTGATGTCTGACATTTTGGACTTCAATACTTCAATGGGTGTCAATATAGATATTTCTACGTCAGGCTGTTGTTTCTTTGTGTTTTGCGTCTCACGTCTCTATCATGTCGTTTCTCTAATGACCCCAGCGTTCGCTCTGATCACTCTCATCCGCTGTGTATTGTCAGTCAGTCTGAAAAGGAGATGACAGGTGAACTGAATCTGCCGTCATGGCCTTCTTACAGGGTGATAAATTGTCTTAATGGGGGCCATGCCTGGGGGGGGGGTAAATGACAACGTTTTATTGCCTATGACCGTAGTTTTATCCGCATTGTAATTTCAGCCATCTTTTTCTGCATCATAAGGTCGGTCGGATGGTTGGTCTTAGGCTCGGTTAAACAAATATCTCACTGTCGGTACCTGGCACATGTGTCATATGACAACCAAGGAGCTGATAGACACACATACTCACCGAGGCTCATTGTTGGGGTTAAAAAGCCGGTTTGAATGTGAGTTTATCCATTATATTGCCCGGAGAGCACAGTTGACAGAATTATTTTCATGTGGGCATGCATGGAAACATTTCATTTATATTACTGAATTTATGAAGTTAAACCAACCACAGATTTAATCTCTTTAAATGAAAATGAATAGACAATAAGGATGTTAATTCCCACACTGATCATGTCATCGTCTGGCTGTCTCTACATTAATGTTCAACAGCAGTCTAATCATCAACACCAGTAATCCATTAGATGGCATTCATTCTCCTTGACTATTTACTAGAGTTTGTTTCCAACCCAACTCATTACTTGTGATAGATTAGTTGATTCTAATGAGGTGCTGTTTATCATTGATTCTAATGATAAACACGCCTCATCAGTAAGTGAATGGGACGTACCTGTCAGGGAGACTCAATCTCTAATAACTATCATCAGATGAATAAATAACAACCACCTCTTTAATGGTGCTTCACTTCTTTACCTTCTGGTTTCTATTATTACTCTCCCTCTGTCTCTCTCTCTCCCTCCATGTCTCTCTCTCTCCCTCCATGTCTCTCTCTCTCCCTCCATGTCTCTCTCTCTCCCTCCATGTCTCTCTCTCCCTCCATGTCTCTCTCTCTCCCTCCATCTCTCTCTCTCTCCCTCCATGTCTCTCTCTCTCCCTCCATGTCTCTCTCTCTCCCTCCATGTCTCTCTCTCTCCCTCCATGTCTCTCTCTCTCCCTCCATCTCTCTCTCTCCCTCCATGTCTCTCTCTCTCCCTCCATGTCTCTCTCTCTCCCTCCATGTCTCTCTCTCTCCCTCCATGTCTCTCTCTCTCCCTCCATGTCTCTCTCTCTCCCTCCATCTCTCTCTCTCTCCCTCCATGTCTCTCTCTCTCCCTCCATGTCTCTCTCTCTCCCTCCATGTCTCTCTCTCCCTCCATGTATCTCTCTCCCTCCATGTCTCTCTCTCTCTCCCTCTGTCTCTCTCTCTCCCTCCATGTCTTTCTCTCTCTCCCTCCATGTCTCTCTCTCTCTCCCTCCATATCTCTCTCTCTCCCTCCATGTCTCTCTCTCTCTCTCCCTCCATGTCTCTCTCTCCCTCCATCTCTCTCTCTCCATGTCTCTCTCTCTCTCCCTCCATGTCTCTCTCCCTCCATGTCTCTCTCTCTCCCTCTGTCTCTCTCTCTGCCTCCAGGTCTCTGTCTCCCTCCATGTCTCTCTCTCTCCCTCTGTCTCTCTCTCCCTCCATGTCTCTCTCCCTCCCTCCATGTCTCTCTCTCTCTCTCTCTCTCTCTCTCTCTCTCTCTCTCTCTCATTCCATTTGCAACAGATTGATTCTTCCTTTTAAATGTCCTATATTATCAATTATCACCACTTGTTCAGGGTCTGGTAGTACTGGGGTACTGGCTCTTTTAACCTGTAGGGGCTAATATGCCACTTATTCTGCATTGTCGCACCAGCTACTCTTCAGAATCTCTCAAACTGCTTCTATAGTAATCTTCCTTTAGTTGTTTTTTCTCCATAAAGACAAACGACAGAATCATGACATTAGAACTAAAGAGTTCTTTAAACACAATACCTTCTCACAGACTCCCTCCACTTTAACCACATTACCCTCTCCCAGACTCCCTCCCCAGTGACCAGAGTTCTTATGTTCCTCCAGACTCTCTCCACAGTGACCAGAGTTCTTATGTTCCTCCAGACTCTCTCCACAGTGACCAGAGTTCTTATGTTCCTCCAGACTCTCTCCACAGTGATCAGAGTTATTATGTTCCTCCAGACTCTCTCCACAGTGACCAGAGTTCTTATGTTCCTCCAGACTCTCTCCACAGTGATCAGAGTTCTTATGTTCCTCCAAACTCTCTCCACAGTGACCAGAGTTCTTATGTTCCTCCAGACTCTCTCCACAGTGATCAGAGTTCTTATGTTCCTCCAGACTCTCTCCACAGTGACCAGAGTTCTTATGTTCCTCCAGACTCTCTCCACAGTGACCAGAGTTCTTATGTTCCTCCAGACTCTCTCCACAGTGATCAGAGTTCTTATGTTCCTCCAGACTCTCTCCACAGTGATCAGAGTTCTTATGTTCCTCCAGACTCCCTCCACAATGACCATAGTTCTTATGTTCCTCCAAACTCCCTCCACAGTGATCAGAGTTCTTATGTTCCTCCAGACTCTCTCCACAGTGATCAGAGTTCTTATGTTCCTCCAAACTCCCTCCACAGTGATCAGAGTTCTTATGTTCCTCCAGACTCTCTCCACAGTGACCAGAGTTCTTATGTTCCTCCAAACTCCCTCCACAGTGACCAGAGTTATTATGTTCCTCCAGACTCTCTCCACAGTGACCAGAGTTCTTATGTTCCTCCAGACTCCCTCCACAATGACCATAGTTCTTATGTTCCTCCAAACTCCCTCCACAGTGATCAGAGTTCTTATGTTCCTCCAGACTCTCTCCACAGTGATCAGAGTTCTTATGTTCCTCCAAACTCCCTCCACAGTGATCAGAGTTCTTATGTTCCTCCAGACTCTCCACAGTGATCAGAGTTCTTATGTTCCTCCAAACTCCCTCCACAGTGATCAGAGTTCTTATGTTCCTCCAGACTCTCTCCACAGTGACCAGAGTTCTTATGTTCCTCCAGACTCCCTCCACAATGACCATAGTTCTTATGTTCCTCCAAACTCCCTCCACAGTGATCAGAGTTCTTATGTTCCTCCAGACTCTCTCCACAGTGATCAGAGTTCTTATGTTCCTCCAAACTCCCTCCACAGTGATCAGAGTTCTTATGTTCCTCCAGACTCTCTCCACAGTGATCAGAGTTCTTATGTTCCTCCAAACTCCCTCCACAGTGATCAGAGTTCTTATGTTCCTCCAGACTCTCTCCACAGTGATCAGAGTTCTTATGTTCCTCCAGACTCTCTCCACAGTGATCAGAGTTCTTATGTTCCTCCAGTCCAGAGAACAGCATCAGGAAGAGGTTGATTCATGACATCACGTCTGGGAGGGAATCACAAACCACCTCAGGTCACTCTACACACAGACAGGCTAAGAGATGGAGGAATTAACATGAGGGGGAGGAAGAGAGAGAGAGCACTGATCATCCATTAAAAGATACTGCCCCCGTTACTCATGGAAGCGCTTATCGTAACACAAGACAAGGGGCAGTGTGACCTTCAGACATTAAACAGTCCTGTTAATTGACTAATAATAAAATGTTTTTATTGTGCAAAAAAAAAACTTTAGGATAATTGAATTCTCCTTTTTGCTGAGGTTGTAAAACATGACTGTTAATGGTACTAATGAGAACTACGAGAAGACAAGGGCACTCCGGAGTATCTCCTCTAACCCCCTCCATCCTGCCATCCTTCTCTCCATCCCTCTCTCCATTCCTCCTCCCCCACTTTCCTCCCTTCAAACTTTACATTTAAACCACTCTCATTAGTGGTGAAATTACAGCGCTGAAGCCGATTGGTCCTCATTAGCATCCACTGATCCTTGGCAGGGCCCGTGTCCTAACATCTGTTAATTAGCTCTCTGGAAATCTAATCAATGTAATAACTCGGATTAATCTCCTCTTTTGCACTTATTTTGTCTCTCTCTCTCATTCCTGAACTGGAAGTACATGAGCACTCACCAATATACTGTCCTCGTCTGTGTTGGGTTGTGATATGAAGTGAAGGGTTAGCCTTGGTGCATGGCAGCCATTTTGTGCTCAGAATGGCACATAACCTTATCGGGTGTCACTTTGGCTGCTTGTCACATGGATGGTGGTGGTGGCGACTGGCGAGCCACACTGCAGGCCTCATTAGAACACATTTAGTCCAACTGCCCATGAGGCATGTCGGGATCCAGATCTTCAGGGTTATATAGTGTCCAACATCAGAAATAATGTTGTAAAATACAGTGCATAGCCACTTGAATATCTTCCATTACATTGTGTCCCTCAGTGAACACCTAGAACCACGGGTCTTCATGTCGGTGTTTCCATGGTGTTACCGACAAAGACAGTGTGTGACTGGCCGCACACTTGCTCTACCCAGGGATCTCTGGCACGCCTCTCAGTGTGTGATGATGAATGATTTACACACAAACACACACACACACAAATACTCACTCAGTCGGTCCCCACCCCCATACACACAGGCAGAGCGTCTTCCTCTGTGTTGGTGGTTGAATATTCAGACCCAGGCGTGTGAGACAGGGGGAATAAGGTTGTGTTTATTAGCTGCTCCCTTTGTGTGTTCTAAATTGCCTTGTTTGCTCGGCACAAGCACACAAACAGATGCTGTTTCCTCTGCTCTGGGTAATTCACTCTGTCTCTGGGTAACTACTGGAGGACCTCACACGCCACACACACTCATGTCACATCTCTCACGAACACGAACACACACACGCACATGCACACACTTATGCGCCACCATATAGGAAACCTCTCAGCTCTTTACCCCATCAGAGACACAATTTCACTCTTATTAAGAAAATCTGCATTTAGGAGGGCAGCAATGCTATCAGTCTAAATTAATCTGCTTTGACTGAACCCTAATGTGACCGCAGTCATCCAGTAATTATTGTCTGGATGGCGCCTCAGCACCAGCCTGAACCTCCACACCCTCATACCCCCACCCCCTCTCTTCCATCTCCTCTCCCCCAGACAGGGGCTGGTCTCGGTGGATGAACCCCCTCAGATGGGCTGGTTATGGTGGGTGAGGGCAGGCATGTCATTTAGCGCTCCATCAGTGAGCCGCTGCTTCTCCTGCTTGCATTACTGTGATTAACGTCCGCATAGCGGACCACTGTCACACACACATACAGGCACAATTGTCATTTGAGATAGGGTCTCATCAAGTCAACAGTAGAGGACCAATGGGAATGGGTTGTCCCATAGTGCTTCTTCCTGGTTATCTTTTGATTCCCGCTCTTTCTTCTTTTCTTCCTCTCCAAGAAAGACGATTTGAACAGAGATGTTTAACTAAACCAAGATAGACCACTGCCTGTCATTTCCAATGGGAACAAATGAGTCATAGTGGACAGAACAAGCAAGGAGGTAGGCAGAGCCAAGCACGCGCTAGCAATATCCTACTGGCGCATTTTAGCATGCATCTGCATATTTCCATCTCGTTCCATCTTCTCCCACTGCCTGCCAGTGGGCTTCCTCTCACTACCATATTTGGTAGTGAGTGGAAAAGCCAACCGGATGCTTCATATTTATAGATCCAGTGAAATATCTGTCTCATTGTTCTATCTGTGATTTGACTGTGTGATTATAGTAACGAAGGCAGTCCAGTAGAATATGTAAAGTCTTACTGTCCGTCACATTAATAACAGCAGAAGGCGGGCTGGCCACAGTCTCTTCTCCTCAACTTGACACAGTGAGGTTCAGCAGGCCAACAGACACACTGTTACTGCTACTGCTCTGTCACTTTTAGAGAGCTCACCCTGTTACACCACAGTACAGTCCATATGGTAGGACAGAACACATAGCTTCAGGACACAGAGCACAACCAGCCGAGACATCAGCCGAGGACTGAAAAGATCAGCCAAGACATCAGCCGAGGACTGGAAAGATCAGCCGAAATACAGAGAAGCAGTAGAGAATGTCTGTCCGTCTGTCCGTCTGTCCGTCTGTCCGTCTGTGTGTGTGTGTGTGTGTGTGTGTGTGTGTGTGTGTGTGTGTGTGTGTGTGTGTGTGTGTGTGTGTGTGTGTGTGTGTGTGTGTGTGTGTGTGTGTGTGTGTGTGTGTGTGTGTGTGTTTGACTCCATTGTAATTACGTTCCTAAACCCGGGGCCTCATCTCATGGCCCTGGTGTGTCTGCAGGTGGAAGAGAGTCAGTTTTGATTACAAAGTAAACGCTTCGGCGTCGGACAGGCCGCTACACGCTGATATGCATTCTATCAGGCTGATTTATGCAAATTATGCACATTATTCCCGCAGGAATCTCTTCTGAAACTGCCAGGATAAATTGCCGGAAATTAGCCATAAAATGGGTTGTGCAGGGAGTGTGAGCAGTGTTAGGTGAAGTCTGTGGAGAAGCCAAGGACACAGGGCAGCTCTCGTTATGCTTGGCCTGGCCCTGGATTCACATCCACCATGCACGCCATTCTCGCCTTTTAGGAACCTCACACACACAAACACACACACAGACAGACAGAACATTCATATTACATCTAGTAATGGACATTAAACACACCGTGTATTACAGTGAACAGAACACCTGGGTTTGTTCTGATGTTTTGATATTGGTCCCAAAAGGCTTCTCTGGCTTTGTTCAAAGATTACTCCTGTTCTGTCTCCTTTGCTTGTGTTTTTCCTGAAGGGAAATCCATTTTTAAGAGGTTCTAATATTACATATTAGACTGAAAGTTTAGCTGTCGGCATTTGAAAAAGCTTGAAATCTATTTAGGCTTTGTTGGCTGTTGTTATCTGTCTGTTTGTAAAACTGAAAATGTATAAATCAAATATTTAAATCAAATACATATCTATCTAGTCCCCCCATGGATTTGAAAACAATTCCTATATTTTGATGTTTTGATGTTTGTATTTACAATAACAAAGACAACCTCTGCCATGCTTTTAACCTATAATCCTAATCTTTAGATCAGATTGTAATACAAAATAGACAATAAAATCAGGTAAAGGTTCAAATGTTTGGGCAAATATGCGAACGTGTGAAAGGATCAGATGGATGTGTAAATATTCCCCATTAAAACGACCCGAAGCAGAAGTATCCTAAAGCCTGTCATCTTGTCATAAATTGTTCTGCCCCTTAGTCTGGCCTCTCCATTGGTCTCTTCCCTCTATGGTCACATGATGAGCAGTAGCAGTGTGTGATCATGATGATGATGATGAGCGCGTGGTGAGTGACTTGCATGGTAATTGTGTCATCTTCATGTCTTTAGTGTAATGTGGAAGCCCTGGTTAATGAATATCACCGAGAGGAGATTAATCCCGCCCGGCCACAGCTCTGAGAAACCCAGGGAAGGTCACCACACGCATACTGATGAGGTAGCTAAGTTATTACACACATACATATATTTTTGCATATTTCTGGATCCAAAGTTATTATTATGCTTACACAATTCATTGTGAAATAGGCTATGTTTTTTTTGACAGTTTTATAATTCAAGATACAATTGTTTACAACAATTTGTGATAAACCCTCAAAGCTTTTCCTAGAGTACTGGTTATGTGATCTAGTTCCCTGGCTTCACAGGGACAGTCTATGAGCAAGGACATTTAATCCAATATGTTTCTGAAATCTCAATGCAAAAAAAGATGACATGTTTCTCCTTTAATCAGGACCATCAACCTTGTTCTTATGGCTTTGTCCTCCTGTCCTCACGTTGAATTGGTTCAGTGGAGTAAACAACTGAACAACCAAACAACTTCTGCCAATCCCAACTCTAACAGCACCACAAATTACTGCTGTGTCTGCCGGATGGTGCCTTGTAATCCCAGGGGAATAAAAGGACATCAGATTACAGCACAAAGGAAAGCGCCACCGTTGAACTGAGATTGGGAGATTACGCTGAATAGGGCTTAATCTGATTAACATGGAGGGGAGGGAGAAGGTTTCTGGATGTTACTGTATAATTACATATTTCAGATGAGAGGATATTCACACTACTAGGTCACGTATATGACACAGTCATCCAGTCAGCCAGTCAGCCAGTCAGTCAGCCAGTCAACCAGTCAGTTAGTCAGTCAGTCATTCAGTTATCCAGTCAGCCAGCCACTTAGTCAGTCAGTCAGCCAGCCAGCCAGTCAGTCAGTCAGTCAGTCAACCAGTCAGTCATTCAGTTATCCAGTCAGCCAGCCACTTAGTCAGCCAGCCAGCCAGCCAGCCAGTCAGTCAGTCAGTCAGTCAGTCAGTCAGTCAACCAGTCAGGGACAAACATAGGGCCATATGTTCAGCTGACCTCAAGGCTGACACTCAAACATCCTCTTTGCAATCACTCTAAAGACAAGCACATACAATAAATATATTTATACATGTATGCATTACTGATTGTTAATATTGGATAAATACTGTATGTGTAACTGATGTGTGGAAACATGTAGACATATCGATAATAAATCATGTATGAATGAAATGAAGATAAAAAAGCAATGGACAGTGGAAGAATGATTGTGTTACTTATTCATCTCATACTCTATATGAGTTCTTACTCAGTCAGAGAAACCACACAGCCAGCAGTTCATTTCAGGCCACTGTAATGACTTTTTCGGGGGGTAGAGGTTTCCTAGGCCATACAACATCCTCCATGTGACCAGAGTCTGCCTTCAAATGAGCAAAACACATTCCAATTGCAAAACCGAGTCTTAGGATGAGCATACATGAACTATTCTTACTGTGTATATTAACATAATCCTAATCTGATCTCACTTGTTGTGTTTACTTTCTAATTTGTTTCGATAAGCCCCCCAGTCCTAGTTTCAGTATTCTGTAGATCTGCATTGAACAGTGTGGTCTGCATGCCAAGGTTACCTACATGACACATTGGTAGCTTGTGCCTGACCAGAAGGACTTACAGATGTAGTATCTTAATAATAAGTATCTTAAAATAATCATGCAGCAACTGGGAAATGTCAATTATTATGTGAATTATAATTAATGGACATTTGTGTAGAGGTTGATAAATGTTATGTTCGGGAAAATCAAGCCAGAAATGTCAAAGTGGAAGTTACAAACTTTAGAAGCCTTTTTACACCTCAAATACACTACAAGGTTGCATTTCCTGCTGGCAAGAAAATTCTCAGCATCAAAAGAGTGATCAAATGAAGATCCTACATCTGTACAGCCCAGCAGTTTATATTGGGTGGCTGAGCCCAATGCAGGACATGTATCTTCACTCCCCCTTTATGACATGATGTGGGTCATTCAATTCCCAGAGTTTTTGCCTGTTACTGATATGTTGAATTCACTGCGCTTATGTGTATTTTATGTTTATCATCCTTAGCATACATCACATGAATGTTATCAATAGGTACCCTGGTGGCACTAGATATGATCATTGAATATTTGATGGTTTATGAAAAGGGGGCTTTTTATCTTTCTCCTTTTATTCATGACCTCTGAGTCTAGCCATAAACTGGGTATTGGCTACTGTTAGCCTGCTGGCTACTGAGCACTGGTGGTACTGTCAGATACCTAGCTGTATTCCACTTTGTTTACCACTGTCCTGCCATACAGGAGCCAGAGAACCATAAATGTACTGTTCAGAGTTTGGGAATCTGCCCTCATGTTGGCTCAGACAGTACGCCACAGCTACACTCATCTATCGCTAAGACTCAGGATAAGATAACAAACAGATCAAACACAATGATATCAAGCTACCACAGTTTACCACTGTAGAAGTCATCACATTCTGAATAGTATTTTCAGTTTAGCTGCTTTGAACCATAGGTGCCTTCTTCCTATTTCCTTTCGATAATGTTCTGGTTCTTCTTCACACACATGGCTCTTTCTCTCGCCGGGGGAAGAGGGTCTATTGGGCTAATGTGAGTATTAGTATGGTTTCAATTCTCCAGTCATTTATGCATTAATGCATATTGCATAATTAATGTTTTTGTGAAGTCTCGGTTTCCAATAGCCCAATTAGCTGTCTGTCATTACTATGGTGGGTGTAAAAATGTGCACTGCAGTTATTTTATGAGTGGGAAAAGTGCTGAAAGCTGAAACAATCCAGTCTTGTGTGTCAGCTCCTGAAACTAGTTGATTTCTAGCAGTAATTGCTGACAGTATTTCTATGCCAGAGCCATTCTTGATGTGTGCCTGATTATTTCCCCTCCTGATTAAGGTTCATTGTGTGGTGATTCAAACCGTTTATGCTCTTGATGGGATTAGATAGGACAGTGTAACGACCCTGTTGTCTAAATGGCTCACATACACACACTGGGCTCTAGGTTGGAAACTGGCACAGAAATATGACAAAGCCGTGAACTAGGTAGAATACACCATGTCAGATGGATATTCAAATCCTTAGAATAGTGATGGCAAATGTACAAGACTGTGTATGATATCAGCTCTCACTTGAAGGAAACACTGCTTATAAACGTGTTTGGTTTTCTGTTGTATTATAATCTAGAATATTCTACGGTGAGACACACTGTGTGTAATACCCTCAATTCTCTGAGCTTCTTGTATCAGATGTAAATTATTTAAATGGACAACATGTACATAGAGGCATACTGGGCTATATTTCACTGTCATTTATTTGCTAAATCCATGTTTCTGCTTTAGAAACAATACAAGTGTAGGTTATTTCGAATTTATGTGAAATACATTTAAATTAAAAATACTATCATGTAATTTATAATTATATTGAATTGTTTATTTAAAAGATTAATCCAAATAAATTACAAGTAATTGTTTTCCATTATTATAGACAGCCTTATAGGCTTACCAGATCAATAGTTTAGTTCTCTGTCTATTAGCCAGCGAGAGTGGACTTGTCCCATAGTTAACTGACGAAAGGGTCTTTGACAGAGCTGTGTCAATATACCCATGTCTATCTGCTTCTAAAGTAGTTGATCAGTTTAAATAAACATTCTGCAGTTGTCTTCGGCGAGCCCCACTGACAACATCTCAAAATGAAGAATGGTGCTATCCATGGTGCTGAAACGCTGCTTGGACGAATACTGTCATCAAATAGTTCACTTTTACTTCGAAGACCCAAGTGGCTCAGCTATTCAATATGGATATAAACAAAACATGATTTTGATACTTCATAGAATACTTTATAAAAATTAAAGCTATAGTACCAAATATTTAAAAATATATAAATCAATTTGTTCTTATATATTATCTTGAATTACCATTATTTTGTCAATAATTATAATTTCGGTTAATTTTTTTGTTGTCATTTGATTTTGTTTTAATTTCTTAATTTATTTTAGTTCATCAAAAAAGGTTTAATAGATCTACTGATGCTGTGAAACATCACAGTATCAAATAGCCTGTAGTTGTCGCAATCATTTGCAACAGAGAGAAAAGTTGAAGGCTTAAAAATGTAGAACAGATGATTTATCCAATTTCCAAGATATCCTCTTTGACCACTTCCTAGTGTAGTATAGCCTACATGAATTGGATTAAATGTGTGATTTCTAGCATAATACACAATTGCTTCCGTTTGAACACAATTTTCCGGGGTTGCCCTTTGGCCCTGTCTTTTACCTCTCAGTCCTGCTGATGGACTAGAGAAGCAGGACAATACAGGACAAAACACACCAACGGCAGTGCCGCTGATCACTGTGCTACGTCGTGATTAAAGACACCCAATTACTGCAATGAACAGTGTCGTAATTACGTTCCTTAATCACATTCTGGAGGTCTAATTGCCTTAACGATGTGTTTCATTAAACGAATGTAGGTATTACAGTCGACAGTTTTCGTACACAGTTGTTGTCGAATTAACAAATTATTAGACAGCGTCATGGAAATTGTTTTAATAATAATAATTAAGCCTGGCCGAGCTTTGTGGTGTAATACAAACAGACATGCCCTTCTAGCCGCAGGGCAACGTTGTCCACCACGTCTGGCCTTTGCTCCCAAGGCTTCGTGTGACTTTACATCTCAAGGTCCAGAAAAGTTACCGTTTGTGATGGAGCGTAAAATGATCAACTCATTATTATTTTTTACAACATGCTTAGCATGTGGCGACTTTCCGAAGATCAACAAGCTCTTTATGGTTTTAGTTAAACATGAACTGAATCGTTATTTGGGCTATGGGCCATGAATAGAGAATTATAATGTTATAATATTTATAGTTGATAATTAGGTGCACAAGCCCATTTCTTCAGATATTTTTTTATTATTTCCTTATCCCACGTTCAGATTTTTGAAAGATAAATGAGACAAAGTGGCCTTTCTCTGAAAAATATATTTCAGTCCCGGCTTCGTTTTCTTAAATTACTCCAGTTTCAGTGATTTCATCAGACGACCAGACGAAGATTTTCGTTTTGTTCAAAATATTTTAATAAAGCTTTCCAACACATCAACACATACAAATGGCCCTCTTTATTCTTATAATAACTAATGTATCTACAATAACCCACTGCTTGACCTGACAGCGCTCCTGATCCATCAAGACCTCGGCCTTATTGCATGAGTGTGTAAGAAATGACGCAAATTAGACACGTCGCTAATGCAGAATACAGTACCACCATGCAAATAAAATGTATCAAATCAATAAATAAAAAAGGACAAATTGAAAAGAACATGAACTGAATATACACGTTTTTAGAGACTATAATATAATTATATTACAGTGCCAAGGAAACTACCAATGTAGCACAAGTGTTTGATACAACAAAAATATATAAATGGCTATAAACTCTGTATTGAGAGATTAAAACAACTAATTTCGTATTCATTTGAGCTCATGTTGCTTTCCCACAGACTCTTAGTTGCTCAACACATTCTCAAAAGATCACAAAATAACCACCAATAAGAAAAACCCTCTTAAGTTATAAATAAAGTAAGTGAAGCAGCAAGGTTGTGGTTTCTTATTTTAACTAATGTCTTAAATTGTTCCGTCTATTCAAGTGAAATGGTCGCGTGTTTTTGTCAGGTCACAACTTTTCACACAGGGTCCATATTTGCGCAGTGGTAAACAACTGTCAATTCATCACCCCTTGCGAGACACTCGTACATTTCTGTTTGGTTTTTCACTTTCATTCATACCAGCACTTAAAGGATGCTTTATATATACACAATCAAGCGTTGTCTTAACAAAAAGCGCTTCTTCCAATGCATTTGTAAATGTTATAAATGTACTCATCATCGGATTCACTTTTCTCGGTCTACACTGACTTCGAACCTCTTCTCTCCAAAGTCGCCGTTTGTTTAAAAAAGTGTTGTTCGCTCTCGCATATGCTTCTCTGAGTCTCTGGTACTGGCTCGTTATTATTCAGCTAAGGCTTGTCAGTGCATTGTTTAAACAGGCTCGAGGTGACGTTGTTGAAAAGGACACATTTGTCGGGGCAGGATGACCCGGCCAATCCGGTGGCGAAGGGGTAAACAGGCGGCTGGTCGTAAGCACTTATCCCCGCACTCAGACCTGGTAGACCCGGAGCAGCAAGGGCCGTGGTGGCGGGTATGGACGCCGCTGAGATGGCCTGGCCCTGGTTCAGATAGGCCACCAGCCTCCTCATCTCCTCCAGAGCCTGCGCCTGCATGAGGATGTAGTTTTTGGCGAGCAGCAAAGTGGCGATTTTGGAGAGTTTCCGGACGGAGGGGCTGTGCGCATACGGGATGACAGAGCGCAACTCATCCAGCGCGTCGTTCAGGTCGTGCATCCTCCGTCTCTCCCTCGCATTGATGTTTAGTCTGAGTGTTTTCTGCTCTTTGTTTTTCTTACCTCCCTCCGGTTTACCGGCGGCCACAGTTCTCCCGTCGGCCAGGAGAACCATCTCACATCTGCCGTCGCTGTCATCGTCCGGGCTCTGCTCCCCGCCACTGCTCTCTGCCGCCGAGGTCCTGTTGCTGCTCTCTCCGAATTTGACGCACAAAGATCCGGTAGGCAGACCCAGCGGCCCCCCTCGACCCCCAGCCAGTCCACCCGGTTGAATCGGGTCCGAGTCGGTCTGATCAAAACAGCTGATGGGTGACTGGTGGTCCCTGGACCCCGGCAGGTCAACACCAGCCGCCGACCTGAAGGAGTCCATCTTTTTGTTGGAGACCGCGCTGAGAGTTTTGTGGAAAATATCTCCTGGTCCGTTCAAGTTCATTCTCCTGTCCATAGCACTTCCTCTCCTCCAGACGCTGCTTTAGTGGTGGCAGTTTCTGGAGACTCTCCCGGCGACGGCTCTTGTATACGTTTCTTGCCTTGTGAGCTGTCAGAGAGAGTGACTTGTTCTTGATCGCTTATTATTGCTCGACTTGTCAACTGAGATGCTGGAGACACTTCGGATCTCTTTCCCTCTGCTCTGCTCTCTCGCTCTGCTCTCTGCGCTCGCGCTCCTTATCTCGTTCTGATTCACCTTCAGCAGATCTCTTCGGCGATCAGCTTCACGCGCAAGAACGGGGTCTTTTACATCATTATCTCGAGGCGGGTTAATATGAAGAGGATTCGCCTATTGGGACACAGTTCTCTCTCACTCTCTCTTCCTCCTTCTCTGTACCCAATCAGGTTAACGTTAGAATGAATGGGATTTAAACGGTAACAAACAATCCCTCGTGCTCTCTCCCTCCTCCCTCTCTATCTCTCTGTCCCTCTCCGTTTGGGTATAGTGGCTCTGCGCGCGCACACGTTGTGATCTAAGGAGCTGCTTACAGCTTTATAAAGAGGCGCTCGGGTCTATTATTCGAGTTACCATCTGTATACACGCTTGAGTACATATGTTTTAAAGGAGCTGCCTTCTATTAGAAACCCAAACCAGTGTTTCTAAAAGTGACGTGCGTGGCGACATTCACCCGTCAATGCGCAATCTAAATGCGCCTCTCCGTTTCAGAATGATGGATAAGTCAGGAGGATAATATAACTCTTCATTGACTACTGAGACACGAGACTATATTTGTCCTCAAGTTTGACCATTTCTCCCTCCTGCTTTCTCTGCTGTCTTCATCACAAGGCCACAATTTAGAACTTACACTATACTGATTCCACTCAAAGTTTACGCTCCTATTTGGTACAAACCATTGATTAATAAAACAGTAATAATTATTTTATGCCAGTTCAAACTGTGTCGTGAGAATTGTAATTCATGCAATAGCCTACAGTTTTTAGCCTGAATTGCATAATATTTTTTGCTAACATTCCACTCCTTGTATTCTGTATCATGCCAAAGGTTTGACACGACAAGATCTGGCAAAGAGTGGAATGATATACACTCATCTAACTGGTACCCAGGCTATTCAATTTCTGGTTCGATTAAAATGATTTACATTTTTACAAATCGTTGATGGCCCCCAGATCCAAGCCTCTTTAACGTGTGCCTCTCCCCATATAAGGAGCTTATATTGTCCAGACAATAGATGTGCAGTCGAAGCTATCTTATAATAAGATAATCATGGCATGATGACTAAATTGTCTGCAAAAAAATGTGCTGATTTGCTTGCTGAGGTATTATTCACAATAAATAAAGTTATAATAAGTCATCTTAATAAGTAAATAACTGCATACATTGAATGATTGAGTATAATCAATTATTTGCAACCCCTCATACTTCTGGGCTTCAGAGAGAACAAAACCATCCCAAAAAGTAATGCTGGCTAGACATTACTTGGGCTGACATTGCCATCTACTGACATAAAGTATATCCTACATCTATGAAAACAATTCAGAACTGTGTTCCAGAGGGATCATATCATTTATTTACCCCCAAAATAAAGATTTCCCCTTAATCAAACTTTGCAGAATTAGCAACACCTCTTGCATATTGGATGTGCTCTCTCTCTCTCTCTCTCTCTCTCTCTCTCTCTCTCTCTCTCTCTCTCTCTCTCTCTCTCTCTCTCTCTTTCTCGCTCTCTTGCTCTCTCTCTCTCTCTCTCTCTCTCTCTCTCTCTCTCTCTCTCTCTCTCTCTCTCTCTCTCTCTCTCTCTCTCTCTCTCTCTCTCTCTCTCTCTCCTCTCTCTCTCTCTCTCTCTCTCTCTCTCTCTCTCTCTCTCTATCTATCTCTTGCTCTCTCTCTTGCTCGCTCGCTCTCTCTCTCGCACTCTCTCTCTCACACACACACACACACTCCCCTATCTGTCAGCAGCATCCTCATGGTACTGAGGTGTAATCTCAAGGTCAATGTTTCTGGGTTTCAACCAGGTCAATTAGGCTTCCTACACAGCCTCTGGTAATGACATACTGTAGTGTCTGTGAGGGGCTTCTCAGCTTGCACTGATGCTGGAATACTAAAGAATGATGGTCTGGCGAGAGGCGAAGACACTCACTTTATCCTGAGACAGCGAGGGAACACCTTCATGCCCAATCAGTCTGGGCTAATGAGACAAGATGAGGCTGGATGTGGAAGCAGCATTCACAGGCTCAGCACCCTCCTGCCTCATCTCTTCTCTCATCACACAGTCAGCACTTAGCTGATCATGGAGAGATTGTAGGGATGAAGGGGACCATATAGAGCAGAGCTTGATGAGCTCATTGTGATTACAGGAAAGGTGCATTTCCTCCAGAACTCTTGGCTGAGTAGTACACTGAAAAAAAATATAAATGTAACACAAAACAATTTCAACAATTTTACTGAGTTACAGTTCAGTTACATATAGGGAAATCAGTCAACTGAAATACATTCATTAGGCCCTAATTTATGGATTTCACATGACTGGGAATACAGATATGCATCTGTTGGTAACAGATACCTTACAAAAAAAGGTATGATGCCTCATGCCTCCTTCGCTTAGAGTTGATCAGGCTGCCTGTGGAATGTTCTCCCACTCCTCTTCAATGGCTGTGCGAAGTTGATGGATATTGACGGGAACTGGAACACTTTGTCGTACACCTCGATCTAGAGCATCCCAAACATGCTCAATGGGTGACATGTCTGGTGAGTATGCAGGCCATGGAAGATCTGGGACATTTTCATCATGGTCATCATGGTCTGCGGCTGTGAGGCTGGTTGGACGTACTGCCAAATTCTCTAAAATGACTTTGGAGGCTACTTAAGTTAGAAAAATTAACATTAAATTATCTGGCAACAGCTCTGGTGGACATTCCTGCAGTCAGTATGCCAATTTCACACTCCTTTAAAACTTGATACATATGTGGCCTTGTGTTGTGTGACAAAACTGCACATTTTAGAGTGGCCTTTTATTGTCTCCAACACAAGGTGCACCTGTGTAACGATTAGGCTGTTTAATCAGATTCTTGATATGCCACACCTGTCAGAGAGATGGATTATCCTGGCAAAGGAGAAATGCTCACTAACAGGCATGTAAACAAATTTGTGCACCACAAAATCTCAGTAATAAGCTTTTAGTGTGTATTGAACATTTCTGGGATCTTTTATTTCAGCTCACAAAACATTGGACCAACACTTTACATGTTACACGTTGCATTGATATTATTGTTGAGTGTAGTACTCTTTACAGCTTAAAGATGGGAGAAATATCTTGAGGAGTCTAATTGCACATCATAAAGGGATAATTCACCACCAAATCAAAGTGTGTCAGAAATCTTCATACTTCAATAGAGGGCCACATGGCTCCTATTCCAGCTACACCATGATGGATCCAAATGTCTGTCTTGAGACTGTGTGTTTGTTGTGTCTCCATCCTCCAATTGATCACTCTACATCGACTATTAACTGTCATCACACACATTTACAGTTTTTCTTTTGATCTGTCTCTGAGCTATAATGTGCTGAGGGAATCCCCAGTGTCAATATTTTTCCCCGTCTCATATTCGAGTCTTAATGTAGTAAGTCATTTCTACCACACGGTGGCATACAACAACCACTATGATAAGAGCTACGGTATGTATTTATCAGGATTTTTTGTGTGAAGAAATCATTGCAAGTCTTATCAACAATAGACATGGATAAGCATGATATAAATTCGAAAGAATTCGAGGCAATTTAGAGGAGATTGAAATCCAGAAATGTAAATGTATTTAACTTCTTCAATTTTCTGCGTTGAAAAAGAACTGCGTTGTTCGACCATTAATATCATGTGATATGTGTTTATACTTATGTAATAAACGATCATTCAATAATATGTGATGTCTTGTCAGGAATCATACATTTCCCCAAGGTGTGGAAGTTATGAATACAAGGATATGGTAAACAACTTACATTTTCAAAGGTTTATTAAACAACAATCATGTGCAGCACAGAGGGAGATAGACACGTAACAATCTGCCCCATTCCAAAGACGAGACAGTCGTTATATGCTCATCCGTATCTCTGTTCTCTTTCCAGCTGCCTCGGAGTGCCTGGGCCCTGGTCAAAACATAGGCAACTTGCAAGGACAGAGTGAAGTGAACCATGGAGTAGACGTCTCTGACTTTAAAGTGCCTATAGCTGAATTACAGCCACCAGGTCTTATCCCCAGGAATGTCACTTAAGGCATTAATGATGTCTAAGTGCTGTTTTATGGCGACTCCTATCATCAGAGAGCAGTCAACCTCTGGTTTAATAGGCAGCTAGAATGTGAACAACTGTTTTGTTGCATGGCAACACAATCACATGAAGAGATTTTTTTGTGTGTTGAGTAGCAATTTCCCAATGCCAGAGTAGTCATTAAAGATCAATTACTGTGTTTGCTTCTGCTCTTAGAGTAGCTAGAATTCAGGTCAGGTCAGTTCACTGTGCCATGTCCTGCCCTGACCGACTCAACACTGAGATAACAGACTCTCTTTTTGAGGCTGAGGTCATTCATAGAGGCCCATTCATAGAGGCCCACTGCAGCAGTAGAATAACCTAAAAGTACTCAGGAGGTATGCCATTATTTTCATTGGCCAAACACCAGAGTCACTGGAGATAACCCAAGATGACTTTATATTACTGGGTCTCTAACAGACTATGCAGAATCCTTTTTTAAATGTTCAATCTCTCTCTCTTTGCCTCTCCGCCAAAATCCTGTTGTTTCCTACTGCTGACCAAAGGAGGGAGAGGAATCATGACCTAATTCAACATTGGTCAATTAGGAAAACAAGCAAATCACTGGTACCCGGGGGTAGTGAAACAGGTATTACATCACCTGGGAATGCCTTCTCTTCTTCCTGTGGTGCTATGTGATTGTCAGAGAAAGATACAGCCAACTTAATAATGTTTAAAATGATGACACTGTATACCTATTGACCTATCAAATACACATTCCCACAGAAGGTTCTGGTGAATTGTATCCTATGTTGTATGCTAGTGATTACCCTAAAACCTTGTCAACTTGATATAATGATTTGACATGCCATGTTGACCCTCACTCTATGTTGTGTAGGGGCCTACATTGTGGTACAACGTATTCAAGTCTGCCCATGTATGCAACGGCCACTAGGTGGCGTAGCAAACCTATGGGTATTATTGTAAATCTGCAAACCGCGAAGAAACGATTCAACATAGGCCTATTCGATTGGATATGAATACATGCTTTTGACAAATACAATTTCCACATCTCTTCCAATTTTTCGAGATGAAGTCTATATTTAAATCTGGATTATATGTTCAGATTCTGACTCAAATGATCCTAGTTGAAATCAGAAATAGGCTATGGGTTGAATGGACGGTTAAATATGCAGGCCTAAGGATTAGCCTACGTACCCCATGTATAGGAGGCTACAGATTGGGGTTGATCGTTACATTAGGCTATGTTGTCACTGCTTGCAAATGTCATTACACGTAAACCTCACGAGGAGACAAGAAGGCTACTATTTTTAAGTGAAATGTAGAACTGTGTGGCTGTAACTGTGTATGTGCCTTCTTGTGGCGTGTGTGTTTGTGTGCATATTTATGTGAGTCCTGATGTGCGTGTATATGTATGCGTGGGTCTGCATGTAGGCTGTGTGCCTTTGTTTAGATAAATCCGGCTGTGCCCTGCTTTCGTGTAGGCCTATTCAATATAATAGCTTACTGTATATTTCGTGTATAATAATATTATTCTGACACGTTCGCGTATAGCGCAGGCCTACTAAAACAAAATGGGCTGCTCTTGGTTTCAGCACCAGTGGTGGTGGACAGCGCCTTGAGAGCGGATCGTGTGTAAGCAAGGCCTCTACCTCAACCAAAGGTCCTTCATTTACACTCGACCACAGGGCACATTTACAACATCCTCCCACATATTTTAACATGATTAAGCTGCATATGTTTTAGCTGCAATAGACAATGTTGAATATCGACAGCGTAGGCTACATGCATTTGAAATGACATCAGTTATCATAACTTGAAGACATGAGCTGGTAGTATTGGGTGCTTTATTTACTCTGAAAAAAAGAAAACGATACAACATAGACTACAGGGGAATTTGCAGACAACAATTGCAGACACAAACCTTTTCCGTTATCGCTTTAGTATGTCGTTTTAGTGAAAGCTGTGTGCGCTCGCGTAGATGACAGCAGGCTCCGCTCTTGGCATTCACCGCGTGCCTTAATTGTAAGACATTAAATCAAGGTCCGCTGTGAACACGGAGAACTAGAACCTCAGAAGACTCAGTGTGTGTGTGTGCTACATTTTGCCATATCCACCCATAACATTCCTTATTTGCCATTTCCGCCCCTAATATTCCTTGTTCAATATAGACTAACCACCCGTTCCTTCAGACCTTCAGTGCGAATAGTTATGTGGCGATGTCAGTGTGCTTTGAAGTTGGAGTGGCATTCTGGAATGGAAGGTTACATAGCTGCTGATAAATGTAGGCTATATGCATTACACCACCATGACAATTTAATGTAATTTGATAGAAAAAAAATATATTAAAAATTGAAGTACGGCGGCCATTGAGCTTGGTGACACCCGTGCGCAATGGGTTAAAGTCGTCTCTAGCATTGTTTTGGGGGCTAGATTCAAACTGATGGTTAGTCCGAATCCGTCTCTGCAGGCAAAAAGGGGGACGGGCCATTTGATCTTTTTCAAAGGATGTCTGTTTTTGCAAAAAAGCGTCAGGAGTAGACTTCAACCACGTCGTATTCCTCCATCAAACAAACACCTACCAAAAAAAGAGAAGAAAACACCAAATGCGTCACAAACCTTAGAAAGTCAATCCTGTAATCCTGTTCGGGAAAGAGAGAAAAGCCTACAAACAGGGGAAAAGTGTTCCTCTTACATTCAAAAACTAATCGAATAGAGATCCATAAAGGTCGCTTTCTGCTTGGAAAAATTGGACGGTACTTTACACGAGAAAGCATAGCACCAGTCTACTCGCAGTTCAAGTAAAGACAAAAAGGAGATTCTGCAAAGCTAGAATGGGGCAATTCGAAAGCCTCAAAGTGCCCTCCTCCTGCATTCCATTAACGCACCGTGGAACCGCCGAAGGCAAAGGTATAGAGGCTCCTCTCCTCACAAATCCATCTGGGACCGAGGACGAGCTGAGCTGAGTTGTACATGTCCCGTTTTCGATACCACTAAATGAGACTGATCTCCCTCAGCCCGGTCTTTTCCCCTCGCCGGCTGACTTCAGGATTAATGGCGCTCTAGCCAAACAAATAAGGCATCTGCCTTCTGCACCAGAGGGTTGCATGGGGGTGGTGACGTCACTGGGCAAACAGATGTTCTCTCTCTATAGCCAACGTCCCCAATCATCTTCCTGTGCCCTTGAAACTAAGGAATAATCACTTCAAGCTCAGTTTAAACCTAATCTCTCTGTTTCTTAGCTATTCCAATTACTCGACGCACCTTGTTAAAGTGTATAGTGATGGACATAGAACGAATAGAAAGAGGATTTAAAATCCTGTTTTGTCATGTCAATGCACAGCGATCTGTGTGAGTAGGCTAGTTTGATAATATTACTAGGTGAGTTAGGCTATTGGTTTAGCCTAAAGGTTTGAAGTTGACTGGCTATATAATCAGTTACGTAATGTAAGTCGCTCTGGATAAGAGCGTCTGCTAAATGACTTAAATGTAAATGTTACACTGTTATAATGGACACACACGCGCGAGCGATTTTCTTTTTTCAATTGTGTCGAATTGTTTAATATGTGTGAGGCATTAGAACAATTTCCTTTAAGAATTTGTTTAGGTCCAATGCTGGACCCTATTCGCTGTCCGTGGTTTTGAAACCAGTTCAAAGCGAGAGTATGAAACGGATGTGTCTGTTCATGTCTTTGCATTCACTATGAAAACTATTTTACATTTTATCTTTTAATAAGCAAGAGAATGTGCATTCATTAAATGAATTGTGCATAGTATCCATGTGCATATATAGAATAGAAAACGCCAGTGTTTATAGCGCATGATAAACGCGTTTGAAACTGCATGCCAATAGGATATTGGATGTAATCTCAGGTTGTGTTGAATTCAGTCATTATATCCATCAATTTGCCTCGTGAAAACAGTGCAAATATATACTGAAATGGAATTGATCAATTATTGAGTCAAGGCTACTACCCCACTACCTCCACTACTACTATTAGGACTAGCCTGTCTACTACAGCAACTAGGCTACTGCCTCAACAGTGCTGCTAAGCGTTCCAATAGGCTTTGGGAGCTATTTCTGCCTTGACACAGATTATATTCACTAATGTATATAAGTATAGGCTTGAACGCAGTTTGGATTCAGAAGGCTATGATTATTGCACTGCATTACCCATTCAATAGTTGGGATGGAGAAACAAAGGGAAACGCCATTTTAGATGGGGGATCCCCCTCCCATATGAAAAATCTAAATGACACAGTCCTTTATGAACCGATATTTGGAATGTGTAACAAACCCGCTTGATAGTTTACCTTCCCGCTATCGGATAACCATTGAGAACTCAACCTAGTAGGTCCGTGCGCGGACCCATTGTCTCAAAGCGTCGCGCGACGAACAAACAGGTGCATAATGAGCATGCAGTCATTCCATCGTTTTTGTCCATTATGTAGACTAACTCTAGTCCATATATATGAGCCCACTGAGCAGTAACGTGTATAGTGATCCTACTGGCTCTTTGTCAACCTTATTCATATCCATAGTTACTAGAGGCATTTTTTTAACGCCCGCCATAACAATGGCAAGTGGAACGTTGGAGGCAAATCCGTTATCTTTGAGTTCCTTTGCTTTGAGCGAATCATGCCAACACCCCAGCACCATATCAGCTAGTGAGTGTGCATGGTCAGTTTTTATGCTACACGTGGAAAACACTTAACAAAGCACATTTCTTTCCTTCTCATTTATGATATCAAAAACCGACCCAGTCGAAACATGGATACTTCATACTCACCCTCTCTCGTAGGCCAGACGGTCGGTCCCATGGTATTGTCGTGTATCCATTCGATTTTTGTTTTCTTTCACATCATTGTGTGGTGTGATTCGTTTTGTTGTTAGCAAACGGCGTGTAGGCCTATTCCCGGTTATCTCGGTGCCATGATGGACAATCAGGGGACTCCGGCGGGCGAGTAGCGGATTCTACCAGTGTGAGCGATGCTCTGCAAAGCATGGCTCCTTTCCCCCTTCTTTCAAAAGAGGGCAGGTCGTTCTGTGCATTACAATGAGTTAAATCCCCCCCCCCCTTTCTCTCTCCCACACACACACACACACACACACACACACACACACACACACACACACACACACACACACACACACACACACACACACACACACACACACACACACACACACACACACACACACACACACACACACACACACACACACACACACACACACACACACACACACACACACACACACTGTTGGAAATATCAAATGTCAATATAACATGAAAGGATTTTGTCAAGTTTGTTAGCCTATATATGCATTTTGTTTTTTCGTGTTTATTTCTTTCACGATGTTAAATATAGCAGTGCACCAAATCCTAGCGGACTAGATTTGTGTCATCAACGATAATCTGAACCTAGGTTAGGAATGTGCGCAACAAAGGTACAGCATTGAATCGACGTCTCCGTGTGCTGGGTGCAATTTGTCATGTTTAATACCGTCTGTCCTGAGAGCTCCATTAGTACGTTGTAGTTCCACGCATTCTGCCTCTAGACCGCAACTCAATCTCACTGAATCTGTTCCAATGAGATGGTGAGCCCTCAGACCGCACGTGATTCATAGGCCAGATATAAATGTCCATTTATTTCACGACCTTAAATAGGTAAAAATGCATATTTACAACTCTGAACGATTTGAGATGTTAAACCACATGTCGACCCAGTTTATCGGAATGTACTTAACCTATACTCGAAGGTCTTCTAAGGTAGCCAATTGGACATCAATGGGACCCGTATTCACCCAGGAGCATTTATTTACATGGGTAGCATTCTTCTTCTATTTGTAGAACATTATAATGCTGCATAGGCCTTCATTTGCTGTGAAAACGCCATGCGTTTCACCCTTTTACAAGCATAGATGTCATGGCTATTCTGGCGCGTGTAGTTGTCATGCGGAGAGGGAGGCCAACGGCAGCTATCCTAATTAGGTCAAATTAGATAAGGTGTATGCAGCTCTTACAGTACCATCAAATATAGCAACAATTCATTCTGCTTTATAAAACACTGGGTTTAAAAAAAAAGTCAAATATTGTAGACCCCGAGGCAAGTAAAATGTGAGGGCAGTCTATAGGCGACTAGTTCTCCAAACGAGTCATCAGTCCAAGTCTTGATATGAAAAACGGAGTGACGTTAATATCAGTCACGTTATGGATGGTAGCTTCTAGTACAGGCCTGCATATTTTGGTTGAACAAATTTGAGAGTGTAAAAAAATGCATTAGGTCTATACAAGAGCTATTTAATATTCAATGAATAATTAATTTAAGTGCCACCCCTGTGTTCGGTGCTACTGCTTTGTATTCCCTTCACTTCCTGCCGAGATCGACTCAGGGCCGAACATGTCCAGCGGAAACACAACCCAGTATGGATCCCCACACTTGGCCCCATGGAAAGATGATGTCATCCTAGCCGGCCAAAACTCTAACGCTAATGGCTCAAGAAAACGACCCGAACACATAGCGAATCACACACGCACATGCAAGCTGTTACTAAACAAATATTTCACTTGATTTTATTTGGGATATGATATGTCGCTATAGCCTGTGTCCACACACTTTATCTGAATACAGAAGCTACTGCATGCTCGAAAACACGCTCTATTTCCCCCATTCTTCCCCTCTGTTCTCTTGACGCGGTGGATGGAGGCTGCAGGCATTCTCCTCTCCCTACGTGACATCTACCCCCCTGCTTGCCCTCTATAGAGGATACTATCTAGGGTACATGCTTGCCCTCTATTGAGGATACAATCTAGGCTACTGCACTCTAATACAGCAGGCCTTTAAACACACGATTGCTGTGAGAATTCAATTAACGTTTAGTGATGCCACATTAGCGGACAACATTATATATAACAAATATTAATATAATATCTGGAAGAGGCATTTTCCTCTACAGTTTTAGTAGGCCTATTGATTAATCCACGTGTGAAAACACGGTGCAACAGTGGTATAGTGCTACATATCTGGATACAACTTTGGAGGGACATTTTAAAGCACTTTTTTTCACTGTGAGAGGAGAGAAAGGGGGAAAAGCTATTGTTCCCACTGAAACAATGGAAGCTGCGGGCGACGTGCAGCGGTCCGCGCAAGAATGTCGAAGCTCTGGGATGTGCGCGGGTCAGTGCCCGGGGTCTCCATCCCAAAGCCCTTTTCCCAGCGCGTCACAATGAACCTGCGCGAGGTCGGGACTCCGTGGGGTCACAGGCCATCCCCTATTGTCCCGCACTTCAAAACAGATAAACATTTATTAATCAAGGGCCGACCGGAGGGCCCCCTGTCTCACAGAGAAAACTAAACCTAGAGGGAGAGAGAGAGGTGGGGAGAGGGTAAAGGGGGGGAGAAATGACTACCCCCTGCAGATGCAAATTCCACCATTACTTAGGCCAGAGGTGGGACATGTAAAAGTTTGAAATGTTGCCCAAGTCCAACAGTCGGTGTAGAGAAATGTGTGCGGACTGGTTTTCAATCGGAGGATGGAGATATTGCTATTGCACGGTCTCTCAAGTAAGACTGAATTTGGAACATTTAGGTTAGATTTTGTTCTAGTACATTTCGTTCAATTTTAGATTGGATTGTGTTGTGCAGAATATACTTTGGTCAAATCGGCGTGAGGTTGCGGTGCTCGGTTTAACTGGTATTGTTTGTGTAGCCTAGACTAGAAATCCAATGGGCGAAGGAAAAGTGGTGCTTTGCATTGTGACATTACCATAACTCACAAGTCATTCTTCATGAGCCAATACAAATTGACGGGATTGTTTACTAAATACTCGGGATTGTTTACTAAATACTCGAACATATTAGGCTACTTGAAAATACATTGATGTAAGTTGTGCATGTAAGCCATGTGCAGGTGAAAATTGTCGCTACATATTCTGAGTGACTCTAAAAGCTATAGTATAGCCATTTTAGAATGATTCGTTATAACGTAAAAACAATAACACACATGTCTGAATTAGATCGAAGTCCAGTGGTTTGTATCTCTAAACGAAGAAACCTAGCTGTACTTTAATTACATTTTATCTAGCAGGCATATTGATTCATTATTATTATTTTAGGAAAACGTTACTAATGGGTTATAAATGCACGCGCAGTAGGAATTTATACTTGTTTTTAACTGTAAATACTTTTGTAGTCGGTTAATGCACGTCAATAGGCATGTAAATAGGTTCAAAACAAATCAAACTATTTAAAGTGGTTGTATCAGACTGGGAATATTCACATTACATTTGAATCGATTCCAGACGAAACATCTGGGAACATTTTCTGTAAATTGGCAACATTCAGACACTAACGTTACTCTCTCATGTGAACACAATGAGTGTGTTGTCCGACGTTGTAAAATGTAGTCTACGATAAAACCAACGAAATATCAAATAGTCTCTTTTCAAATGTGTTGTTATTAACGCTTTTCGCCTTCTCTTACAGTCGATAAGCGCTGTGGTTTTCTGTATAATGGAATTTGACAACGGGGTATATATATGTAGACTAAGATCACCCTCCTTATACAGACACAAAGACCCATAGGCTTCTATCCCCTAACCTTGCAGCACCAGAACCTCACTGAAATAAATGACATATTCAATAGGTTACCTCAAAGGTTGTAGAAGCAATGACGGGAATCTCATTAATACCACTTTGATAGGCTATCCATATTAGCATTAATTAACCACTCAATATGAACATTTGATTGCATCAATCCATATCATAATCTTTAGATTTCAGACAGGAAACACATTTTATGGTCAATATTAGCAATATGATTATACATATTTGCATTGATTAAACAAACACTCAATTATATCACGGAATTTGGATTGCATTACTGTACAAATGATAATGTAAATATTTGAGACCCAGAGATGGACTTGAGAAGCCTGTTGTTTGATACCTGATGTTATTCTGAAGTGTAAGATATTGAGACTATTGGGGGAGAGGGAGTGAGCTAAGCATAGCTGGGAATTGAAGATGAAGAATAGGGAAGGGTAAGAAGTGGGGGGATTGGCTGTCTGATTATATGTAAAAAAATATATACTTTCAAATACATCTCATGTTTTGCTTATTTAGGAATACATTTCCATTTTTGATAACCTTATATATATTTTATTTCAGTATACTAACAAGATACTAACACAATCAAAGCTTAATTAATCTGTAAATCAGTCCATTTCAGTTTCATCATTCCATTTTGCTTTTCAAATAGAGGTAAGAATTATTGCTAATTGTTATATTATTGTCAGTGATAGCCAAGATCTAACCATATAACTTAGTGAGTATTTGAGTAACATGAAGTATCAGATTGTATCTGGGAAATACTAGATGGAAACATGATTAAGTAGTCACGGTGGTCATGTTACATATCAATGGCATAATAAGGTAGTGTTTCAGTGACTTCAGGCCGATTTCTGCAGTCGTCATATTGCCTGTCATGTTCGGTTCTGTAGCCATGACAGACAGTGTGACCATTGGCATATACAGTCTGTCTAAAGGTTGCTCTGCCATTTGTGTTTCTGCATAAATATTATTTCCCAGAGTCATATCGAGAGCTTGGGACTGGAAGGTTCTATCTGCAAGAAGAGGATTCTGGGATAATTGGCATTAAAGTTCTGAAACCTCATTGGTTTGAATGGTGTCAGCAATTTTTAGATGGTATTCTTTAGAACATTTTTAACACAAATTGGGGTATTTAGAGAACTATATAGGTAGAGATCGTTGAACAGAACAAGGTTACATTTTACATTTTGGCAAAAATGCAGAGGTACATTTTGACAAGAATACAGATAGAAGCTTATAGTCCCAACCTCTCTCTCTCTCCCTCCTCTCTCTCTCTCTCTCTCTCTCTCTCTCTCTCTCTCTCTCTCTCTCTCTCTCTCTCTCTCTCTCTCTCTCTCTCTCTCTCTCCTCTCTCTCTCTCTCTATCTCCTCTCTCTCTCCCTCTATCCCCTCTCTCTCTATCCCCCCCCCAATCTCTCTCTCTCTATATATATATATATATATATATATATATATATATATATATATATATATATATATATATACATATAATGTATGTATGTCAGGCTATGTATGCTCTGGCATTTCATTGATCATTGTAATGACTGGAGTATACAGTAGTATACAGACTATGAGAGATGGCTTGTCACGACATGTTGTTTTAGTTTTTGAATGAGCGGTCCTCTCTCCACCATCAATGTATGATAAATGTATGATCATCTGTTAATATGTAGTTACAGAGGTTATTATTAGACTATAGTTAAGGCCTGCTCTAGTCTAATGTAATGTATTATTATACAATACAGTACTGGCATCCAGTCATACGCTTTTTTGTTTGGAACGATATCCTTAGATGTTATTGTCATCATAACTATATTTCAATGAAATCCTGATCCGAGTCCCTATATTTATCCCAGATAGGCCTGGATGTTATCCCAGATAGGCCTGGATGTTATCCCAGATAGGCCTGGATGTTATCCCAGATAGGCCTGGATGTTATCCTAGATAGGCCTGGATGTTATCCCAGATAGGCCTGGATGTTATCCCAGATAGGCCTGGATGTTGGCCCAGATAGGCCTGGATGTTATCCCAGATAGGCCTGGATGTTATCCCAGATAGGCCTGGATGTTATCCTAGATAGGCCTGGATGTTATCCCAGATAGGCCTGGATGTTATCCCAGATAGGCCTGGATGTTATCCCAGATAGGCCTGGATGTTATCCCAGATAGGCCTGGATGTTATCCTAGATAGGCCTGGATGTTATCTCAGATAGGCCTGGATTTTAGCCCAGATAGACCTGGATGTTATCCCAGATAGGCCTGGATGTTATCCCAAATAGGCCTGAATGTTATCCCAGATAGGCCTGGATGTTATCCCAAATAGGCCTGGATGTTATCCCAGATAGGCCTGGATGTTATCCCAAATAGGCCTGGATGTTATCCCAGATAGGCCTGGATGTTATCCCAGATAGGCCTGGATGTTATCCTAGATAGGCCTGGATGTTATCCCAGATAGGCCTGGATTTTAGCCCAGATAGACCTGGATGTTATCCCAGATAGGCCTGGATGTTATCCCAAATAGGCCTGAATGTTATCCCAGATAGGCCTGGATGTTATCCCAAATAGGCCTGGATGTTATCCCAGATAGGCCTGGATGTTATCCCAAATAGGCCTGGATGTTATCCCAGATAGGCCTGGATGTTATCCCAGATAGGCCTGGATGTTATCCCAAATAGGCCTGGATGTTATCCCAAATAGGCCTGGATGTTATCCCAGATAGGCCTGGATATTATCCCAGATAGGCCTGGATGTTATCCCAGATAGGCCTGGATGTTATCCTAGATAGGCCTGGATGTTATCCTAGATAGGCCTGAATGTTATCCCAGATAGGCCTGAATGTTATCCCAGATAGGCCTGGATATTATCCCAGATAGGCCTGGATGTTATCCCAGATAGGCCTGGATGTTATCCTAGATAGGCCTGGATGTTATCCCAGATAGGCCTGGATTTTAGCCCAGATAGACCTGGATGTTATCCCAGATAGGCCTGGATGTTATCCCAAATAGGCCTGGATGTTATCCCAGATAGGCCTGATGTTATCCCAAATAGGCCTGGATGTTATCCCAGATAGGCCTGGATGTTGGATATTATCCCAGATAGGCCTGTAAATAGGCCTGGATGTTATCCCAAATAGGCCTGGATGTTATCCCAAATAGGCCTGGATGTTATCCCAGATAGGCCTGGATGTTATCCCAAATAGGCCTGGATGTTATCCCAAATAGGCCTGGATGTTATCCCAGATAGGCCTGGATGTTATCCCAAATAGGCCTGGATGTTATCCCAAATAGGCCTGGATGTTATCCCAGATAGGCCTGGATGTTATCCCAAATAGGCCTGGATGTTATCCCAAATAGGCCTGGATGTTATCCCAGATAGGCCTGGATGTTATCCCAAATAGGCCTGGATGTTATCCCAGATAGGCCTGGATGTTATCCCAAATAGGCCTGGATGTTATCCCAGATAGGCCTGGATGTTATCCCAGATAGGCCTGGATATTATCCCAGATAGGCCTGGATGTTATCCCAGATAGGCCTGGATGTTATCCCAGATAGGCCTGGATGTTATCCCAGATAGGCCTGGATATTATCCCAGATAGGCCTGGATATTATCCCAGATAGGCCTGGATGTTATCCCAGATAGGCCTGGATATTATCCCAGGCAGGAAAGTGTAGCACCAAATACCAAACTGTTGTGTTGTTGTTGGTTGTGTGAGCAGAACCAGATCAGCTGCAGTACAGACCTTCAGGCTGTGTTTCTAGAGTCCTCCATTATCCTACCACAATCACAATCACGTCTCTCCTCAGTTTAGGAGGGAAAAAAACATTCAAATTATTCCTA
>NC_068424.1:17929001-18021501 GCF_023373465.1 Oncorhynchus keta | reverse complement strand
GAACTGTTACAGGAGACAGGGAACTGAAATGTTAAAGGAGACAGGGAACTGAAATGTTACAGGAGACAGGGAAATTAAATGTTACAGGAGACAGGGAACTGTTACAGGAGACAGGAGACAGGGAACTGAAATGTTACAGGAGACAGGGAACTGAAATGTTACAGGAGACAGGGAACTGAAATGTTACAGGAGACAGGAGACAGGGAACTGAAATGTTACAGGAGACAGGGAACTGTTACAGGAGACAGGAGACAGGGAACTGTTACAAGAGACAGGGAACTGAAATGTTACAGGAGACAGGAGACAGGAGACAGGGAACTGAAATGTTACAGGAGACAGGGAACTGTTACAGGAGACAGGAGACAGGGAACTGAAATGTTACAGGAGACAGGGAACTGTTACAGGAGACAGGAGACAGGGAACTGAAATTTTACAGGAGACAGGGAACTGTTACAGGAGACAGGAGACAGGAGACAGGAGACAGGAGACAGGAGACAGGAGACAGGGAACTGTTACAGGAGACGGGGAACTGAAATGTTACAGGAGACAGGGAACTGTTACTGGAGACAGGAGACAGGGAACTGAAATGTTACAGGAGACAGGGAACTGTTACAGGAGACAAGAGACAGGGAACTGAAATATTACAGGAGACAGGGAACTGTTACAGGAGACAGGAGACAGGGAACTGAAATGTTACAGGAGACAGGGAACTGTTACAGGAGACAGGGAACTGTTACAGGAGACAGGGAACTGAAATGTTACAGGAGACAGGGAACTGAAATGTTACAGGAGACAGGGAACTGTTACAGAAGACAGGAGACAGGAGACAGGAGACAGGAGACAGGAGACAGGAGACGGGAGACAGGAGACAGGAGACAGGAGACAGGAGACAGGGAACTGTTACAGGAGACAGGAGACAGGAGACAGGAGACAGGAGACAGGAGACAGGAGACAGGAGACAGGAGACAGGAGACAGGGAACTGTTACAGGAGACAGGAGACAGGAGACAGGAGACAGGGAACTGTTACAGGAGACAGGAGACAGGGAACTGTTACAGGAGACAGGAGACAGGAGACAGGAGACAGGGAACTGTTACAGGAGACAGGAGACAGGGAACTGAGACAGGGAATGTTACAGGAGACAGGAGAACTGAGACAGGAACAGGGAAATGAAATTTACAGGAGACAGGAGACAGGGAACTGAAATGTTACAGGAGACAGGGAACTGTTACAGGAGACAGGAGACAGGGAACTGAAATGTTACAGGAGACAGTTAACTGTTACAGGAGACAGGAGACAGGGAACTGAAATGTTACAGGAGACAGGGAACTGAAATGTTACAGGAGACAGGAGACAGGGAACTGAAATGTTACAGGAGACAGGGAACTGTTACAGGAGACAGGAGACAGGGAACTGAAATGTTACAGGAGACAGGAGACAGGAGACAGGGAACTGAAATGTTACAGACATTAACTCATCTGGTGTCATACAGTAGAAATGGAAAATACCTCAATATACTGTAGTTGTAGACCGGCATGTGTATATTTTCCCCCATCTGAGAAACCTGTTCTTAAGCAAGCGTAGTTTAAGTTACTGTACACCCTACAGTACATGTTCTACTGTATATAGTTCAGCTATATGTAATGTCACCTTCCTGCAGCTCTTCACAATGTAACCTGCAGCCTCACACTCATTTCTGTCCAAACACAGTGAATCAATTCAATAAAACATGGATTCATTCACTGTGCACCCAGGTGCTCTTATTTGAGGTCATTATTTGTGCTCTAATAACGATTATATTTTTAGGCTGCAGTACTCCATTGGCTATACACAGATACAGCACTCCATTGGCTATACATAGATGCAGCACTCCATTGGCTATACACAGATGCAGCACTCCATTGGCTATACACTGATGCAGCACTCCATTGGCTATACACAGATGCAGCACTCCATTGGCTATACACAGATGCAGCACTCCATTGGCTATACACAGATGCAGCACCCCATTGGCTATACACAGATGCAGCACTCCATTGGCTATACACAGATGCAGCACTCCATTGGCTATACACAGATGCAGCACTCCATTGGCTATACACAGATGCAGCACCCCATTGGCTATACACAGATGCAGCACCCCATTGGCTATACACAGATGCAGCACTCCATTGGCTATACACAGATGCAGCACCCCATTGGCTATACACAGATGCAGCACCCCATTGGCTATACACAGATGCAGCACTCCATTGGCTATACACAGATGCAGCACTCCATTGGCTATACACAGATGCAGCACCCCATTGGCTATACACAGATGCAGCACCCCATTGGCTATACACAGATGCAGCACTCCATTGGCTATACACAGATGCAGCACCCCATTGGCTATACACAGATGCAGCACCCCATTGGCTATACACAGATGCAGCACCCCATTGGCTATACACAGATGCAGCACTCCATTGGCTATACACAGATGCAGCACCCCATTGGCTATACACAGATGCAGCACTCCATTGGCTATACACAGATGCAGCACTCCATTGGCTATACACAGATGCAGCACTCCATTGGCTATACACAGATGCAGCACTCCATTGGCTATACACAGATGCAGCACTCCATTGGCTATACACAGATGCAGCACCCCATTGGCTATACACAGATGCAGCACTCCATTGGCTATACACAGATGCAGCACTCCATTGGCTATACACAGGTGCAGCACTCCATTGGCTATACACAGATGCAGCACTCCATTGGCTATACACAGATGCAGCACCCCATTGGCTATACACAGATGCAGCACCCCATTGGCTATATACAGATGCAGCACTCCATTGGCTATACACAGATGCAGCACCCCATTGGCTATACACAGATGCAGCACCCCATTGGCTATACACAGATGCAGCACTCCATTGGCTATACACAGATGCAGCACCCCATTGGCTATACACAGATGCAGCACCCCATTGGCTATACACAGATGCAGCACTCCATTGGCTATACACAGATGCAGCACCCCATTGGCTATACACAGATGCAGCACCCCATTGGCTATACACAGATGCAGCACTCCATTGGCTATACACAGATGCAGCACCCCATTGGCTATACACAGATGCAGCACCCATTGGCTATACACAGATGCAGCACTCCATTGGCTATACACAGATGCAGCACTCCATTGGCTATACACAGATGCAGCACTCCATTGGCTATACACAGATGCAGCACTCCATTGGCTATACACAGATGCAGCACTCCATTGGCTATACACAGATGCAGCACTCCATTGGCTATTGGCTATACACAGATGCAGCACCCCATTGGCTATACACAGATGCAGCACTCCATTGGCTATACACAGATGCAGCACCCCATTGGCTATACACAGATGCAGCACCCCATTGGCTATACACAGATGCAGCACTCCATTGGCTATACACAGATGCAGCACTCCATTGGCTATACACAGATGCAGCACTCCATTGGCTATACACAGATGCAGCACCCCATTGGCTATACACAGATGCAGCACCCCATTGGCTATACACAGATGCAGCACTCCATTGGCTATACACAGATGCAGCACTCCATTGGCTATACACAGATGCAGCACTCCATTGGCTATACACAGATGCAGCAGCACCCATTGGCTATACACAGATGCAGCACCCCATTGGCTATACACAGATGCAGCACTCCATTGGCTATACACAGATGCAGCACTCCATTGGCTATACACAGATGCAGCACCCCATTGGCTATACACAGATGCAGCACTCCATTGGCTATACACAGATGCAGCACTCCATTGGCTATACACAGATGCAGCACTCCATTGGCTATACACAGATGCAGCACTCCATTGGCTATATACAGATGCAGCACTCCATTGGCTATACACAGATGCAGCACTCCATTGGCTATACACAGATGCAGCACTCCATTGGCTATATACAGATGCAGCACCCCATTGGCTATACACAGATGCAGCACTCCATTGGCTATACACAGATGCAGCACTCCATTGGCTATATACAGATGCAGCACCCCATTGGCTATACACAGATGCAGCACCCCATTGGCTATACACAGATGCAGCACCCCATTGGCTATTGGAACTTCCACTGTGTTTACTAGTATGCCCATTGAAACATAATTATTTTGTGTGTGTGTAAGTGTGCCTGTGTGTTTGCATGTGTGAGTGTATTCGTGCACATACATTCCCGTCTGTGTGTGTGTATGTGTGTGTGTGTGTAAATGGATTTCGCCCATGTACCCACAAAGGTTGTGAAATGGGGGTCAACGGGTGTGTTGTCTGTGATGTCAGCTGTGAAGTGACAGAGAGAGAGAGAGAGAGAGAGAGAGAGAGAGAGAGAGAGAGAGAGAGAGAGAGAGAGAGAGAGAGAGAGAGTCAGAGAGAGAGAGGGAGTCAGAGAGAGAGCAAGAGAAATAGAGAGAGAAAGAGAGAGCGAGAAAGAGAGAGAGAGAGGGAGTCAGAGAGCCCTGAAAATCCTGAAAGGAAATCATTGTTATTAAGATCTACAGTATCTGTGCGTGTCTACTGTCAATAGAGACTCTCTGTACAACAGGGCTATGATTGTTCCTCTGAGTATGAAGGGGTGTGTTTCATTGCATACTCATGCAAAAAAAAATGGAAAGAGGAAAAAATATAAGTTATCCCCACAGCCTTTGAAATGAAAGCTCCTGCAAACAAGGAGGATTAATTCAGTTGAAAGTGGTATAATTTAGCATTTGATTGACTCCAAATTTTTGTTAAACTATGAACATAATGCACATTCTTTGTGGAGTTGTGTTGGTAAATGTTTTCTGATATAGAAGATGCTATAACGTCCCAACTCTTAATACCCGATAGATAGAGATGCAGTTATTTAATACTGTTTGGTTTATATCAACTCAAGTGATATGATGAAAATCTGCTTCATTTATCACATAGAACAACCTACATCTATTTAACTGAATATCACATTTTACTTTGGAGGTTTTAAATGAGACTGAGGACAAAATGTGAATATTAATATGCATCTATATGCACTGAAATTCTCAATGTAAATGCATTTTGAAGCCATTAACCACCATTGCATGCAACTGCATTTCTACTGAATACAATTCCTTGACTGAAACTAGGGGTCTGCAATAAGGAGGGGAGGGCAATGATATGCTGCTGCCAAAGCACAGCCATACATTTATTTTGATATAATTGTATTAATGCAGCGAGTAATGGATGAGCATATGTTTCACACTGATTACCATCCCTCTCTGACTGCCCTGTCTTATTTGCCTTCCCCATCTCCATTGCCTGCCTATCAGAATGAGAATATGCGCCTTGAGTTAATGCTGATTGCAGCAGCTGCCAATACGTGAATCTCCATGGCAACAATAAGGGGTTGCCAGGCAACCCTGTTCTTTTAGGGACACCGAAAGTGCCCAAAGGCTTCCAAAAATATATAAGGGGGTATAATACTCCGTCAACGCCTGAGCCACGCTCATGTTATAGCGGGTATCATAAGCATCCCCCTACCCACTCAGGATTTCTGAACATTTTATTGTGTTACAAAGTGGGATTCAAATGGATTTAATTGTGATATTTTTGTGAAAGATCTAGACAAAATACTCTGTAATGTCAGTGGCAGAAGATTTTTAAAAATGTATTGAGATGAATGAAAAATAAAACACTAATATACCTTGATTAGATAAGTATTCGACCACCTGAGTCAAAGCATGTTAAAGACACCTTTTAGTAAAGACTACAGATGTGAGTCTTTCTGGGTAAGTCTCTAAGAGCTTTGCACACCTGGATTGTGCAACATTTGCCCATTATTCTTCAAGCTCTGTCAAGGTGTTGGTAATCATAGCAATTCAAGTCTTACTATAGATTTCCAAGCAGATTTAAGTCAAAACTGTAACTTGGCCACTCAGGAACATTCACTGTCTTCTTGATAAGCAACTGTAGATTTGGCCTTGTGTTTTAGATTATTGTCCTGCTGAAAGGTGACCTCCTCTCCCAGTGTCTGGTGGAAAGCAGACTGAAGCAGGCTTTCCTCTGGGACTTTGCCTGTGCTTAGCACCATCTCGTTTGTTTTTATCCTGATAAACTCCCCAGTATTTGCCGATGACAAGCATACCCATACCATGTTGCAGCCACCACCATGCTTGAAAATAAGGAGGCAGTTAATCAGTGATGTGTTGTGTTTTCCTCAAACATAAGGCTTTGCATTTAAGCCAAAAAGTGTATTCCTTTACTGTGTTTTCTTGCAGTATCACTTTAGTGCCTTGTTGCAGACAGGAAGTATGTTTTGGAATATTTGTATTCTGTATATTTGTATTCTTCTTTTCACTCTGTCATTTAGGTCATTATTGTGGAGTCACTACAATGTTGTTGATCCATCCTCACTCTGTCATTTAGGTCATTATTGTGGAGTCACTACAATGTTGTTGATCCATCCTCAGTCTGTCATTTAGGTCATTATTGTGGAGTCACTACAATGTTGTTGATCCATCCTCAGTCTGTCATTTAGGTCATTATTGTGGAGTCACTACAATGTTGTCGATCCATCCTCACTCTGTCATTTAGGTCATTATTGTGGAGTCACTACAATGTTGTCGATCCATCCTCACTCTGTCATTTAGGTCATTATTGTGGAGTCACTACAATGTTGTCGATCCATCCTCAGTTTTCTCCCATCACAGCCATTGAACTCTGTAGCTGTTTTAAAATCACCAATGGCCTGATGACATCGCTGAGCAGTTTCCTTCTTGTTCTGCAGCTCAGTTCAAAATGACGACTGTACCTTTGGTGTGTCTGGGTGGTTTAGTACGTCATCCACAGCCCAATTATTAACTTGACCATATGCTTAAAGAGATATTCAATGTGTGATTTGTTATTGTTACCCATCTACTAATCACTGCCCTTCTTTATGAGGCTTTAGAAAAGCTCCCTTTTCTGTGTTGAATCTGTGCTTGAATGTCAATACTTGACTGAGGGACCTTCCAGACGTTGTACTGTATGTATGGGGGACAGAAGAAAGGTAATCATTCAAAAACCATGTCAACCCGTATTAGTCCACATAACTTATTTGTCCTGAACTCATTTTTGCTTTCCTAAACAAAGGGGGTGAATACCTATCAATGACTACATTTTTTTGTATTAATTTGTAGAAATGTATGGAATTTTCTTTTCACTTTCACGTTATGGAGTATATTGTGTACATCAATGAAAAAAAAATCTAAACTAAATCTATTTCAATCCCACTTTGTAACACTAAAAAATATGAAAAACTGCAAACCCTGGCAGGCACATATTTGTAAATTGGAATGAGTGCAATGGTTGAGCTTGTGGTACCCTCGTATCGGTGTCTATGGTGGAATTTCTACACAACTACATCAAATAAATATGCCATTCATGAGAGGAGAAATACATGCTAGACAAAAGAATCAGTGCTTTCATAAAGGAGTGGATTGTGGAATCAGGGCTTAGTGAGCTGCCTGCCTAGCCACTGCAGATAGATACAGTAATGGTGGGTGTTTCACACTACAATAACGAGGCAAGGAAAAGCAAACTGTCGTCCATCTTGGCTCCCGGAGTGTAGCTCCATTCTCCCTCAGACCCAGGTGGCATATGCATACGCTGTGGAACAAAGCATTACATCAGCACCAAGTGACATCACTGCAGTCAGCTGTTTCTGCCCATCTATAAATAGTGTGGAGAGAGGGAGAGGGAAAAGGGGGAGAAAGGGAGAGGGGGATTGGGTAGAGGAGGAGGGGAGAGAAGAAGAGGAGAGAGGGGGAGGGAAGGGAAGGAAAGAGGGGGGAGAGATCGAGGGGGAGAGGGGAGAGAGAGGGAAAGAGAGAGAGATAGGGAGAGAGAGGAGAGACTGAGAAAGGGAGGAATGGGAGATGGGAGAGAGAGAGAGGGGGAGAGAGAGAGAGATAGGGAGAGGGAGAGAGAGAGAGTGAGAGAGGGAGCGAGGGAGAGAAGGAGAGATATTTGATAATTTCCTACTCAGAAAAGGTTTAACTCGCCTGACCCCATCCATGTCTTGAAAGATACTGGACTCGTGTTTCCTCTGATTAAAAGTCGCAGAGATGCAGGGATGTAGCATGTGCACTAATCATGATGTGTGCCTTTTGCTCACACTGTATCTTTTATGTGTGTACTGTATATTTGTGTGTGTACTGTATGTTTTGGATTAGTTCACAGGGTTTATGAAGTAGTGCTGGGGACTATGGTATACATATTAGGCACACTTGAAGTCGGAAGTTTACATACACCTTAGCCAACTGCATTTAAACTCAGTTTATCACAATTCCTAACATTTCAGAAATTTACATACACCTTAGCCAACTACATTTACACTCAGTTTTTCACAATTCCTGACATCCTAGTAACAATTCATTGTCTTAGGTCAGTTAGGATCACCACTTTATTTTAAGAATGTGAAATGTCAGAATAATAGTAGAGAGAATGATTTATTTCAGCTTTTATTTCTTTCATCACATTCCTAGTGGGTCAGAAGTTTACATAGACTCAATTAATATTTGGTAGCATTGCCTTTAAATTGTTTAACTTGGGTCAAACGTTTCAGATAGCTTTTCACAAGCTTCCCACAATAAGTTGGGTGAATTTTGTCCCATTCCTCCTGGCAGAGCTGGTGTAACTGAGTCAGGTTTGTAGGCCTCCTTGCTCGCACACGCTTTTTCAGTTCTGCCCACAAATTTTCTGTAGGATGAGGTCAGGGCTTTGTGACGGCCACTCCAAATCCTTGACTTCCGGCGCCGACAGAGATGGCCGCCTCGCTTTGCGTTCCTAGGAAACTATGCAGTATTTTGTTTTTTACGTGTTATTTCTTACATTGGTACCCCAGGTAATCTTAGGTTTCATTACATACAGTCGGGAGGAACTACTGAATATAAGAGCATCGTCAACTCACCATCATTACGACCAGGAATATGACTTTCCCGAAGCGTATCCTGTGTTCTGCCTTCCACCCAGGACAATGGAACGGATCCCAGCCGTCGACCCAAAACAACAACGTCGTAAAAGAGGCAAACGAAGCGTCTTCTGGTCAGGCTTCGGAGACAGGCACATCGCGCACCACTCCCTAGCATACTACTCGCCAATGTCCAGTCACTTGACAACAAGGTTTATGAAATCCGAGCATGGGTAGCATTTCAGAGAAACATAAGAGACTGTAACGTTCTTTGCTTCACGGAAACATGGCTCATTCGAGACACGCTATCGGAGTCGGTATAGCCAGCTGGTTTCTGCACGCATCGCACCAACAGAAACAACCATCTTTCTAGTAAGAAGAGGGGCAGGGGGGGTATGCCTTATGATTAACGAGACGTGATGTGATCATAACAACATGCAGGAACTCAAGTCCTTCTGTTCTCCTGATTTAGAATTCTTCACAATCAAATGCATTATCTACCAACGGAATTCTCTTGGATTATAATCACAGTATATATTCCCTCCCAAGCAGACACATCGATGGCCCTGAACAAACTTTATTTGACTCTATGCAAACTGGAAACCACATATCCTGAGGCTGCATTCATTGTAGCTGGGGATTTTAACGAGGCTAATCTGAAAACAAGACTCCCTAAATTCTATCAGCATATCGATTGCGCAACCAGAGCTGGTAAAACCCTGGATCACAGTTATTCTAACTTCCGCGACGCATATAAGGCCCACCCCCGCCCTCCTTTCAGAAAAGCTGACCACGACTCCATTTTGTTGCTCCCAGCCTACAGACAGAAAATTAAACAGGAGGCTCCCGCACTCAGGGCTGTTCAACGCTGGTCTGACCAATCTGATTCCACGCTTCAAGACTGCTTCGATCACGTGAATTGGGATATGTTCCTCATTGAGTCCAACAACAACAACGACAAAGTAGAGTCGCAATTCAACGGCTCAGACACAAGAGGTATGTGGCAGGGTCTACAGTCAATCACGGTTTACAAAAAGAAAACCAGCCCCGTCGCAGACCAGGATGTCTTGCTCCCAGACAGACTAAATACCTTTTTGCCCGCTTTGAGGACAATACAGTGCCACTGACACGGCCCGCAACCAAAACCTGCGGACTCTCCTTCACTGCAGCCGACGTGAGTAAAACATTTAAACGTGTTAACCCTCACAAGGCTGCAGTCCCAGACGGCATTCCCAGCCGCGTCTTCAGAGCATGCGCAGACCAGCTGGCTGGTGTGTTTATGGACATATTCAATCAATCATTATCCCAGTCTGCTGTTCCCACGTGCTTCAAGAGGGCAACCATTGTCCCTGTTTCTAAGAAAGCTAAGGTAACTGAGCTAAACGACGACCGCCCCATAGCACTCACTTCCGTCATCATGAAGTGCTTTGAGAGACTAGTCAAGGACCATTTCACCTCCACCCTACCTGACATCCTAGACCCACTCCAATTTGCCATTGGTCTCGACCCCGCCCTGTGCAACTGGGTACTGGACTTCCTGACGGGCCTCCCCCAGGTGGTGAGGGTAGGTAACAACATCTCCACCCCGCTGATCCTCAACACTGGGGCACCACAAGGGTGCGTTCTGAGCCCTCTCCTGTACTCCCTGTTCACCCACGACTGCGTGGCCATGTACGCCTCCAACTCAATCATCAAGTTTGCGGACGACACTACAGTGGTAGGCTTGATTACCAACAACGACGAGTGGCCTACAGGGAGGAGGTGAAGGCCCTCGGAGTGTGGTGTCAGGAAAATAACCTCACACTCAACGTCAACAAAACAAAGGAGATGATTGTGGACTTCAGGAAACAGCAGAGGGAGCACCCTCCTATCCACATTGACGGGACAGTAGTGGAGAGGGTAGTAAGTTTTAAGTTCCTTGGCGTACACATCACGGACAAACTGAATTGGTCCACCCACACAGACAGCGTCATGAAGAAGGCGCAGCAGCGCCTCTTCAACCCCAGGAGGCTGAAGAAATTTGGCTTGTCACCAAAAGCACTCACAAACTTCTACAGATGCACAATCGAGAGCATCCTGTCGGGCTGTATCACCGCCTGGTACGGAAACTGCTCCGCCCACAACCGTAAGGCTCTCGCACAACGCATCACCGGGGGCAAACTACCTGCCCTCCAGGACAACTACACCACCCGATGTCACAGGAAGGCCATAAAGATCATCAAGGACAATAACCACCCGAGCCACTGCCTGTTCACCCCGCTATCATCCAGAAGGCGAGGTCAGTACAGGTGCATCAAAGCAGGGACCGAGAGACGGAAAAACAGCTTCTATCTCAAGGCCATCAGACTGTTAAACAGCCACCACTAACATTGAGTGGCTGCTGCCAACATACTGACTTAACTCCAGCCACTTTAGTAATGGAAATTGATGTAAAAATATATCACTAGCCACTTAAACAATGCTACTTAATATAATGTTTACATACCCTATATTACTCATCTCATATGTATATACTGTACTCTATATCATCTACTGCATCTTTATGTAATACATGTATCACTAGCTACTTTAAACTATGCGATTTTGTTTACATACCTTACATTACTCATCTCATATGTATATAGTGTACTCGATACCATCTACTGCATCTTGCCTATGCTGTTCTGTACAATCACTCAGTCATATATCTTTATGTACATATTCTTTATCTCTTTACACTTGTGTGTATAAGGTAGTAGTTTTGGAATTGTTAGGTTAGATTACTCATTGGTTATTATTGCATTGTCGGAACCAGAAGCTTACCATGTGTATGTGACAAATACAATTTGATTTGATTTGATTTTACTTTGTTGTCCTTAAGCCATTTTGCCACAACTTTGGAGTATGCTTGTGGTCATTGTCCATTTGGAAGATCCATTTGCGACCAAGCTTTAACTTTCTGACTGATGTCTTGAGATGTTGTTTCAATATATCCACATCATTTCCCTACCTCATGATGCCATCTATTTTGTGAAGTGCACCAGTCCCTCCTGCAGCAAAGCAACCCCACAACATGATGCTGCCACCCCCATGCTTCACGGTTGGGATGGTGTTCTTCGGCTTGCAAGCCTCCCCCTTTTCCCTCAAAACATAACGATGGTCATTATGGCCAAACAATTCTATTTGTGTTTCATCAGACCAGAAGACATTTCTCCAAAAAGTACGATCTTTGTCCCCATGTGCAGTTGCAAACCGTAGTCTGGCTTTTTTTATGGCGGTTTTGTAGCAATGACTTCTCCCTTGCTGAGCGGCCTTTCAGGTTATGTCGATATAGGACTCTTTTTTTACTGTGAATATAGATACTTTTGTACATGTTTCCTCCAGCATCTTCACAAGGTCCTTTGCTGTTGTTCTGGTATTGATTTGCATTTTCGCACCTATCAGAAGCTTCTAAAGCCATGATATAATTTTCTGGAATTTTCCAAGCTGTTTAAAGGCACTGTCAACTTAGTGTATGTAAACTTCTGACCCACTGGAATTGTGATACAGTGAATTATAAGTGAAATAATCTGTCTGTAAACAATTGTTGGAAGAATGACTTGTGTCATGCACAAAGTAGATGTCCTAACCGACTTGACAAAACTATAGTTTGTTAACAAGAAATTTGTGGAGTGTATGTAAACTTCCAACTTCAACTGTATAAGCAAAAACACTGACAGGAAGACATTTTGTAACATTCAGGATGCTGATTTTAAAATGAAAATATTATGAAATGTTCTGTATCTTTTTATAAAAATAAATAAACAAAGGTTTTGATCATTAATCATGTTTTTGTCTTGTTTTCCTTGTGTTGTGTGTGATATTATAAACTGGGTGGGTCAAGCCCTGAATGCTGATTGGCTGACAGCCGTGGTATATCAGATATATATTTTTTTACTGCTCTAATTACATTGGTAAGCAGTTTATAATAGCAATTGGTCCCCTCAGGGGTTTGTGGTATACGGCCAATATACCACAGCTAAGGGCTGTATCCAGGCACTCTGTGTTGCATCGTGCATAAGAACAGCCCTTAACTCTTGTACAGCATATTGACCGTATTCCACACTCTCTCAGGCCTTACTGCTTAATTGTACAGCAGTGATGTTTAGCCTTGAAACCATGTAGATTATGAGTACATAAAAATGCATTACAGTAGTATGCACATTATGTTTCATATGAATATATGAAACGTGTTCAGAATAATGCAAAAATATTAACACTCACAGAAGAAGAAAAGTACAGGAAAGGAAATGTATTATAATCTATTCCATATTGAACCATAATTGTAGACATCCCCAAAAAGTGATATTACCTCCACGAATTTGATTTGATTTCAAAAGAGTTGCACTCATGCAGCTGTTAAACACGTCATTTACTGAATAGCACAGGAGAGCAAGAGCAAAGCAAAGGCAAAGCATAGGACTTCAAGATGGTGGTCGACTTCCCAGGATGCCTTGCAAGAGTCCCATTGAAGAGGTGCACCTGGTTGGTGGCTGATAACAGCCTGGTGTGTGTCACAGACAGCCGTCCTCCCCACAATCTGTCTACTGATCCCCATTCAGAGGGGAGCATAAGGGTCCTAACTAACTGGTTCATTATGAGTCAGGATGAAAACAAGAAGCAGGAAGATAGGATTGGTGTAGGCGAGAGGGATGAAGAGGTTTCATACAGCTCAGTACAGTTCAGTACAGTACAGTTCAGTTCCGTACAGTTCAGTACAGTACAGTTCAGTACAGTTTAGGACGGTACAGTACAGTTCAGTACAGTTCAGTTCCGTACAGTACAGTACAGTATGGTTCAGTACGGTTCAGTGCAGTACAGTACATTACAATTCAGTACAGCTCAGTACAGTTCAGTACATTGCAGTTCAGTGCATTACAGTTCAGTACAGTTCAAAACAGTACAGTACGGTACAGTACAGTTCCGTACAGTTCAGTACAGTTCAGTACAGTTCAGTACGGTACAGTACAGTTCAGTACAGTTCAGTACAGTTCAGTACGGTACAATACAGTTCAGTACAGTTCAGTACAGTTCAGTACAGTATGGTACAGTTCAGTACAGTTCAGTACGGTACAGTACAGTTCAGTACAGTTCAGTACAGTTCAGTACGGTTCAGTACAGTTCAGTACAGTTCAGTACAGTTCAGTACGGTACAGTACAGTTCCGTACAGTTCTGTACAGTTCAGTACGGTACAGTACAGTTCAGTACAGTTCAGTACAGTACAGTTCTGTACAGTTCAGTACAGTTCAGTACGGTACAGTACAGTTCAGTACAGTACGGTACAGTACAGTTCAGTACAGTTCAGTACAGTTCAGTACAGTACGGTACAGTACAGTTTCGTACAGTTCAGTACAGTTCAGTACAGTACGGTACAGTACAGTTCCGTACAGTTCAGTACAGTTCAGTACGGTACAGTACGGTACAGTACAGTACAGTTCAGTACGGTACAGTACAGTTCAGTACAGTTCAGTACAGTACAGTACAGTACAGTACAGTACAGTACAGTTCCGTACAGTTCAGTACAGTTCAGTACGGTACAGTACAGTTCAGTACAGTTCAAAACAGTTCAGTGCAGTTCAATACAGTTCAGTTCAGTACAGTACAGTACAGTACAGTACAGTACAGTAAAGTACAGTTCAGTACAGTTCAGTACGGTATAGTACAGTTCCGTACAGTTCAGTTTGATTTACTTTCTGAATTGACTGCAATTGAAATGGAATTGACCCCAAACCAGAGACCAACACGTTGGACTGGTACATGGTGTGTATATTGGTAAGGTCTACAGTATATGGACTGGTACGTGGTGTGTATATTGGGAAGGTCTACAGTATATGGACTGGTACATGGTGTGTGTATTGGTAAGGTCTACAGTATATGGACTGGTACATGGTGTGTATATTGGTAAGGTCTACAGTATATGGACTGGTACATGGTGTGTGTATTGGTAAGGTCTACAGTATATGGACTGGTACATGGTGTGTATATTGGTAAGGTCTACAGTATATGGACTGGTACATGGTGTGTATATTGGTAAGGTCTACAGTATATGGACTGGTACATGGTGTGTATATTGGTAAGGTCTACAGTATATGGACTGGTACATGGTGTGTGTATTTGAGGTCGACAGTATATGGACTGGTACATGGTGTGTATATTGGTAGGATCTACAGTATATGGACTGGTACATGGTGTGTGTATTGGTAAGGTCTACAGTATATGGACTGGTACATGGTGTGTATATTGGTAAGATGTACAGTATATGGACTGGTACATGGTGTGTGTATTGGTAAGATCTACGGTAGATGGTGTGTGTATTGGTAAGGTCTACAGTATATGGTGCATACAATGAGAGTACTGTATGTTAAGTGAGATGTACTCCAGTACTAACTATACAATCTGTAACAGAGGTCGCTAAGATTGTTCTAAAGCGAACAAACTTTCATCCCTCTGCTGACCAAATACACACCACCAGCAGCACCACAGCAAACAGCCATCCATCCAGCCAGGCAGACCCGGCGCCAGGCCTGGGTGGGTCGGACGGTGACTGTGTGCCTGGCCAGGTGCCAGCAGGACGTGTGCAGGGAGGTATGGCATGGCAAGGGTCCTCCAGGCTGGAGGCATTGAGGAGCAGTGGAGGCATTCAGCTGGTGGTGAATGTGCCTTTGTCTGGGAGCGGCGTGCCAGGCTAGCTCTAATGAGGCAGCTCTTTGTGACAGGCCTCTCAACATCAAGTGGGCTGGTGGACTCATTAACCTGACTACCACAAATAAAGCAGGCAGGCACAAGAGACGCCTATGATAGCACACTGCTATGCTGCTGCCGCTCGCTGCTGAAACCACCTCTTCCTCCCTCCTCTCTCTCTCTCTGGTCTCCCAGGCTTAAGGGGATGTGCAGCAGGAGTGGATCAGACTGGCCTAGATCAGGTATCCCGAATACAGGGATGTGGAGGGTGTTAACTCTCTGTAGTTCAACATGGTCATGTTGGGATACAGGTTGAGCTGATGTGGTGCCACATGGTCATGTTGGAATACAGGTCGAGCTGATGTGGTGCAACATGGTCATGTTGGAATACAGGTTGATCTGATGTGGTGCAACATGGTCGTGTTGGAATACAGGTCGAGCTGATGTGGTGCAACATGGTCGTGTTGGAATACAGGTTGATCTGATGTGGTGCAACATGGTCGTGTTGGAATACAGGTTGATTTGATGTGGTGCAACATGGTCATGTTGGGATACAGGTTGGGCTGATGTGGTGCAACATGGTCGTGTTGGAATACAGGTTGATCTGATGTGGTGCAACATGGTCGTGTTGGAATACAGGTTGATCTGATGTGGTGCAACATGGTCGTGTTGGAATACAGGTTGATCTGATGTGGTGCAACATGGTCATGTTGGAATACAGGTTGATCTGATGTGGTGCAACATGGTCGTGTTGGAATACAGGTTGATCTGATGTGGTGCAACATGGTCGTGTTGGAATACAGGTTGATTTGATGTGGTGCAACATGGTCATGTTGGGATACAGGTTGGGCTGATGTGGTGCAACATGGTCGTGTTGGAATACAGGTTGATCTGATGTGGTGCAACATGATCATGTTGGAATACAGGTTGATCTGATGTGGTGCAACATGGTCGTGTTGGAATACAGGTTGATCTGATGTGGTGCAACATGGTCATGTTGGGTTGATCTGATGTGGTGCAACATGGTTGAATACAGGTTGATCTGATGTGGTGCAACATGGTCATGTTGGAATACAGGTTGATCTGATGTGGTGCAACATGGTCATGTTGGAATACAGGTTGATCTGATGTGGTGCAACATGGTCATGTTGGAATACAGGTTGATCTGATGTGGTGCAACATGGTCGTGTTGGAATACAGGTCTGATGCTGGTGGTGCAACATGGTCGTGTTGGAATACAGGTTGATCTGATGTGGTGCAACATGGTCGTGTTGGAATACAGGTTGATCTGATGTGGTGCAACATGGTCATGTTGGAATACAGGTTGATCTGATGTGGTGCAACATGGTCATGTTGGAATACAGGTTGATCTGATGTGGTGCAACATGGTCATGTTGGGATACAGGTTGATCTGATGTGGTGCAACATGGTCATGTTGGAATACAGGTTGATCTGATGTGGTGCAACATGGTCGTGTTGGAATACAGGTTGATCTGATGTGGTGCAACATGGTCATGTTGGGATACAGGTTGGGCTGATGTGGTGCAACATGGTCATGTTGGGATACAGGTTGAGCTGATGTGGTGCAACATGGTCATGTTGGGATACAGGTTGAGCTGATGTGGTGCAACATGGTCATGTTGGGATACAGGTTGGGCTGATGTGGTGCAACATGGTCGTGTTGGAATACAGGTTGATCTGATGTGGTGCCACATGGTCATGTTGGGATACAGGTTGAGCTGATGTGGTGCAACATGGTCATGTTGGGATATAGGTTGAGCTGATTTGGCAGGTGATCATACTTCACCTTGGCAGGTGTTGACAGTTGGTTGCATCATGCATCAACAATATCAGTGTGACACTTACATTTGCTGAGTCTAACAGTAAATAGCACATTCCATCCTCTGTGTGTGTGTATGTGTGTATGAGTACAGTACATGCAGCATCGCTCTGAAAACAGAGGAAGCTGACTGTATTGCAACACACATTCCCATAATGTGACGTTATAAACTGGAGCCAAATCTGCTCTGGTTCCATGGAGACAGTAAGAGGAATGAACTGTGGTTCGACTTTAGCTGTACTGTAGCATAGTAGTGAAAGTCACATATAGCCACTGAATAATGGATCCATCATAGAATGTGAACCAGGAATAGCTGTGTGTGCCATTCATCTAGCTGCACTGGTGAACAGGCAAGGACAGGTCAGGCCCCACAATCTCATCTAACATTATTGTGTACCATGTTGTTTTCTATTTCTCCTGAGTACTACTCTCTCTCTGAATATCCCTCTTGGTTATTAACAGTGCTGCATTATGGATTATGGGCGTAGACTGTCCAGATTTTGATTGGATGTTAATGTCATGTAGTGTTTGATGTATGGTCTTTGAGATTGCTCAAGCATTTGATCAGGTGGCTTGTATGTAGATTAGACTCATTAGATATTCCCAACACTATTCTTCACCATGTTTCCTCCAGATTCATTTTACCACCCCTCATTGTCCTCAGGCACACAGTGAATGATTTGAATCTGGTTATGCTGTACAGGCTGCACTCGATAAGCCTTGCACAGTATTATACAGTAAGAGGAAAGGAGGGGAGCTAACATTACAGAGATCACTAATAGTGTCAGAGGCTCATTTCCTAAAGAGGAATATTCACACCAACATCAAAGGGGATAGCGCTCCTGACACTGAGAAATTGCAGATGAGGTTTCATTAATTAAGAAGGCCTCTAATGTTTATTTAAATGAAATTTACCGTTGCATTATTGATTCGCTGCTGCAAAATTATCTGACACGATGCACATGAATTGCGAGCAGTGGCTCTCTGATGGTTTAGGCAGGCAGGCGGTGGTGTGTGTGTGTGAGTGTGGTGTGTGTATGTGTGTCACTGGTAAGAGGGAGGGTGGGGTGGGGGGGGTCTAAGTACGATTTGAGCGGGGCGTACGATACGTGTACACGTCCTAGGCCCCAGGATGTGGGCATGTGAAGGAGGGATGTCTTTGTTTGCATTGAACCTGCTGATGACAGGGTTGGGATGTACAGAAATCACTGAGCGAAATCACTGCTGCTGTTGCTGCTACTGATGCTTTTCCTGCAGGCCTTAACTGGGAAATAGAGGAATGTTCTATTTCTGTTTATTTGGTAGTGGAAGAAGGCAGAGTGATGCCAAAATGTTGGTGTTTTACGCAATAGATTAGTGGGAGTTTATATATACAGTGCCTTCAGAAAGTATTCAGACCACTTGACTTTTTCCACATTTTGTTACAGTACAGCCTCATTCTAAATTTGATTTAAGAAATCATTCTTATCAATCAAATGCATTTATAAAGCCCTTTTAACATCAGCCGACGTCACAAAGTGCTGTACAGAAACCCAGCCTAAAACCCCAAACAGCAATGCAGATGTAGAATCTACACACAATAGCACATTTACATAAATATTCAGACCCTTCACTCAATACTTTGTTGAACATCCTTTGGCAGCGATTACAGCAGCGAGTCTTCTTGGGTATGTTGCCACAAGCTTGGCACACCAGTATTTGGGGAGTTTCTCCCATTCTCCTCTGCAGCTTCTCTTAAGCTCTGTCAGGTTGGATGCGTAGCGTTGCTGCACAGCTATTTTCAGATCCTACCGGAGACGCTAGATCGGGTTCAAGTCCAGGCTCTGGCTGGGCCACTCAGGACATTCAGAGACTTGTCCAAAAGTCACTCCTGCATTGTCTTGGCTGTGTGCTTAGGGTCATTGTACTGTTGGAAAGTGAACCTTCGCCCGAGTCTGAGGTCCTGAGTGCTCTGGAGCAGGTTTTCATCAAGGACCTCTCTGTACTTTGCTCCGTTCATATTTTCCTCGATCCTAACTAGTCTCCCAATCCCTGTCGCTGAAAAACACCCCCACAGCATGATGCTGCCATCACCATGCTTCACCTTAGGGATGGTGCCAGGTTTCCTCCAGATGTGATGCTTGGCATTCAGGCCAAAGAGTTCAATCTTGGTTTCATCAGACCAGAGAATCTTGTTTCTCATGGTCTGAGAGTCTTTAGGTGCTATTTGGCAAACTCCAAGCGGGCTGTCACGTGCCTTTTACTGACGAGCGGCTTCCGTCTGGCCACTCTACCATAAAGGACTAATTGGTGGAGTGCTGCAGAGATGGTTGTCCTTCTGGAAGGTTCTCCCATCTCCACAGAGGAACTCTGGACCTCTCTGACCAAGGCCCTTCTCCCCTGATTACTCAGTTTGGCCGGACGGCCAGCTCTAGGAATAGTCCCGGTGGTTCCAAACTTGTTCCATTTAAGAATGATGGAGGCCACTGTGTTCTTGGGGACCTTTAAAGGTTGCACATCTTTTTGGTACCTTCCCCCGATCTGTGCCTCAACACAATCCTTTTCTTATAATTCCTTCGACCTCATGGCTTGGTTTTTACTCTGACATGGACTGTCAACTGTGGGACCTTATATAGACAGGTGTGTGCCTTTCCAAATTACATTTACATTTACATTTAAGTCATTTAGCAGACGCTCTTATCCAGAGCGACTTACAAATTGGTGCATTCACCTTATGACATCCAGTGGAACAGCCACTTTACAATAGTGCATCTAAATCTTTTAAGGGGGGTGAGAAGGATTACTTTATCCTATCCTAGGTATTCCTTAAAGAGGTGGGGTTTCAGGTGTCTCCGGAAGGTGGTGATTGACTCCGCTGTCCTGGCGTCGTGAGGGAGTGTGTTCCACCATTGGGGAGCCAGAGCAGCGAACAGTTTTGACTGGGCTGAGCGGGAACTGTACTTCCTCAGTGGTAGGGAGGCGAGCAGGCCAGAGGTGGATGAACGCAGTGCCCTTGTTTGGGTGTAGGGCCTGATCAGAGCCTGGAGGTACTGAGGTGCCGTTCCCCTCACAGCTCCGTAGGCAAGCACCATGGTCTTGTAGCGGATGCGAGCTTCAACTGGAAGCCAGTGGAGAGAGCGGAGGAGCGGGGTGACGTGAGAGAACAAATCATGTCCAATCGATTGAATTTACCACAGGTGGACTCCAATCAAGTTGTAGAAACATCTCAAGGATGATCAATGGAAACAGGATGCACCTGAGCTCAATTTCGAGTTTCATAGCAAAGGGTCTGAATACGTATGTAAATAAGGTAATTCTGGGTTTTATACATTTGCCAAAATTTCTAAAAAACTGTTTTTTTCTTTGTCATTATGTGGTATTGTGTGTAGATTGCTGAGGATTTTTATTTATTTAATCCATTTTAGAATAAGGCTGTAGCATAACAAAATGTGGAAAAGGTCAAAGGGTCTGAGTACTTTCCGAGGGCACTGTACAGACTGTTTGACTCTCTTTATTTATTTTTATAGCTTCCACTTTATTTGCCGTTGGTCAGCACCTCTACACTAAACAATGTTCTCTGGGTGTGCTCCATCTTGTGCTTTTTAGTAAAGGAAATGCTGACATTGTTTACATTCACTCATTATTTCCTGTTATTTGTTGTCTTGCAGCTACATTTTTTACATTTCATTTTCAAATCATCCTCTCTGTTTTCCTTTACAACCTGGTCAGTTCTTTGAAGACTATTGAAATACACATTTTGCTACACAACACCTTATCTATTATGCTCAATTTCTATTCTAAATAGAAAGAGGGAATAATATGTTTTCTTGAATGTGTTTGGCATTATGCACAGTGCAAATTGATTGGACAGGAAAAGGCACAAAGCTCGCTCACCATTAAAAATGTGTCAGTTTATTAAAGACGTTTAAAAGATTGACATTTGGATCTTCAATGACTTTCTTCAGAATCTGTCTACTGATGTCTACACATTTCTAGGTTGCACCTCTACTCACGTTGTTTGAACACATTCTATTTCTTTCCAGTGCAAATGTATTGCCAGGATTTACAATGCATTTGATGCTCCTCAGCCAATCGGCAGGAAGAATGTCTGTAACGTAAAACCAGTTGTGTAAAGTACTTAAGCAAAAATACTTGAAAGTACTTATGTATTTTTTTGTGTATCTGTACTTACTTTACTATTTATATTTTTCACAACTTTTACTTTTACTTCACTACATTCCTAATGGAAATAATTTACTTTTTACCCCATACATTTTCCCTGGCACACGTAAGGTACTCATTTTGAATGCTTAGCAGGACAGGAACATGGTCTAATTCACACACTTATCAACATCCCTGGTAATCCCTACTGCCTCTGATCTGGCGGACTCACTAACACAAATGCTTCGTTTGTAAATTATGAGTGTTGGTGAGCAATCTTGGCTATCCGTAAATAAAAAAGGAATTTAAAATGTATTTATACTTTTACTTTGACTTTTGATTCTTAAGTATATATTGCAATGACATTTACTTTTGAAACGTAAGTATATTTAAAACCAAATACTTATAGACTTTAACTCAGGTAATATTTTGCTGGGTGACTTTCACTTTTACTTGAGTTATTTTCTATTAAGGTATCTTTACTTTTACTCAAGTATGAAAATTGGGTACTTTTTCCACCACTGTGTAAAACGGTTAAGTGGCGGTATGACCGCTGTGTGGTCCCATGGTGTTACTACTTGCGTACTATTGTTTGTACAGATGAACGTGGTACCTTCATGCATTTGGAAATTTCTCCCAAGGATGAACCAGACTTGTGGAGGTCTACAATTGTTTTCTGAGGTCTTGGCTTATTTCATTTTATTTTCCCATGATATCAAGCAAAGAGGCACTGAGTTTGAAGGTAAGCCTTGAAATACATTCACAGGTACACCTCCAATTGACTGAAAATATGTCAATTAGCCTATCAGAAGCTTCTAAAGCCATGACATCTTTTTCTGGAATTTTCCTAGCTGTTCAAAGGCACAGTCAACTTAGTGTATGTAAACTTCTGACACACTGGAATCTGTCTGTAAACAATTATTTGAAAAATTACTTGTGTCACGCCCAAAGTAGATGTCCTAACCGACTTGCCAAAACTATAGTTTGTTAACAAGAAATTTATGGAGTGGTTGAAAAATGAGTTTTAATGACTCCAACCTAAGTGTATGTAAACTTCCGACTTCAACTGTAAGCTTTGGAAAAGAAAATAGCTTGAATTGTCAGGTTTGCAGTACATTATCAATACATTAATACCTACTGCAATTGCACAGTAATATTTACTGACATTTATAAAGAAGAAGTGTTTAAAGTCTCCCTGTCTTTAGGGTATTTTTAAATCATATTTAATTTAATTTACAAAGCACTTCACAATGTGCCCCAACAATCCACAGAAAATGACACAAAGGTCAAAGTAGCCATAGGCCACTTCATTAGTAGGGGACATATTATGATAATTGAATGATTGGTCTCCTTAGTGAGTGCAACATTGAGATATACAGGTTTTTTCCTATTCTATTTATATGGTGTGCAGTGATATTTGCTTCAAAGACAAAACCGTGAGTCTTTCTCTGAGACACAGATGAAACTGGTTCTCCTCTTCTACTCCCTTGGAGCAGTGTGACGGTAGGAAGGCAGACAGACAGACGGACAAACAGGCACGCAGGCAGGCAGGCAGGCAGGCAGGCAGGCAGGCAGGCAGGCAGGCAGGCAGGCAGACAGACAGACAGACAGTGAGGCAGACAGCGAGGCAGGCAGGCAGGCAGGCAGGCAGGCAGGCAGGCAGGCAGGGAAGGCAGGCAGGCAGGCAGGCAGGCAGGCAGGCAGGCAGGCAGGCAGGCAGGCAGGCAGGCAGGGAGGCAGGCAGGCAGGCAGGCAGGGAGGTGGGCAGGCAGGCAGGGCCCTGTGGTAAGACATTCTGCCATCTGTGCAGGTACTCTGCTCTGCTCCACACCCCTCCACCCCTGAGCTACCTCTCTCTCTGCAGAGGTGTGTGTATGTGTGTGTCCTCTCTCAGTCATAGCTGTTGTTCAGACAGTCCTACACCTCTTTTATTACTATTAAACTTCCTCCACACCTCTCTCTCTCTCGCTAGCACGCGCGCACACGCACACGCACACGCACACACACACACACACACACACACACACACACACACACACACACACACACACACACACACACACACACACACACACACACACACACACCTGTTGAACACCCATTCTGTCCATCATAGAGCTACCCATGACCTTGGCATGCACAGCCTGTCCCCCTGCCAAAGGATACGCCAGTGTGTGTGTGTGTACTTTTGTGAGCGAGTGTGTTTTTCTGTGTGTGATTATGGAGTAAGAGAGAGGAAGAGAGAGAGAGAGGTAGTGTGGTGGCGGGTAATGGATGACATTGTGAGCCAACAGGCAGAGGTCACACTCACTGGGCACAGACCCAAACTATATTATCGACTGGGGAGTTGGCAGCCTGCTCTTCTCTGCTGCTTCTGCCCACACACACTGCCACACACACACACACACACACACACACACACACACACACACACACACACACACACACACACACACACACACACACACACACACACACACACACTGCCAGCCACTCACTCACTAACACACACACACACACTGCCACTCACACACTAACACACACACGCACACACGCACACACACACACACACACACACACACACACACACACACACACACACACACACCACTCACACACACACACACACACACACACACACACACACACACACACACACACACACACACACACACACACACACACACACACACACACACACACAGCTGCCATTCTAAACCCTCTTTCCACCTTGAATTTAACAAATGCAGCTCACTTGAAATATAGATTTGACACAATATATACAAATTGGTGGCTCGTAATAAAAACATTCCATTCCCATAGAAAATAATGTATCTATTAATGTGTGGTTGTTGGAATTGGTTCCCATAATTGTACACATTTTTAGAATGTCTGTTTTCCCCCTCAATGCAATAAAAGTGTAAAATAACAGGTTTTTATATTTATGATTGAAAATATGTCATAGTAATGAATAGGTGTAAAATAAGATGAGTCTTCTTTGACACGGTGCCATAGTATATTCAGTCATACTGATATGGCTATGTGGTCATGTGCGTCTTTCATACACTACAACCATATACTCAGAAAAAAGGTTGAATCCTTCAGAGTTCCATGTAAAACCCTGTGCTAAAAGGTTTTAAACGGAACCCAAAAGGGTTCTACCTGGAGTCAAAAAGGGTTCTTCAAAGGGCACTCCTATGGGGACAGCCGAAGAAACGTTTTAGGTTCTAGATGGGACCTTTTTTTACAAGAGTGTAGATAATGTTCAGAGCTGAACTCTAAGGACATTTTCTTGGTGTGAAATTGATTCAATAATAGAAATTGGAGTTAAACCATAAGTATTGTGTTGTCCTTTTACCATTCTTCCATATAAAGCGAGAGAATATACTTCCAACTTTGCAGAAATGATTTTGCAGCAAGTAATACTTCATCACAGTTTCACAGATAGACTTGATCCCCTTTTAAGCATCACATTCATCAGTTCATCATTTCACAGAAAACCATTTTACCATGGCTCAGTCAGATAGAATGAAAGCCATTTTGCTACACATTGATATACTGTAGGACACAATGTTACAATGATATAGAAAACAATGTTACATTGATATAGGACACAATGTTACATTGAAATAGGACACAATGTTACATTGATATAGGACACAATGTTACATTGAAATAGGACACAATGTTACATTGAAATAGGACACAATGTTACATTGAAATAGGACATAATGTTACATTGAAATAGGACACAATGTTACATTGAAATAGGACATAATGTTACATTGAAATAGGACACAATGTTACATTGATATAGGACATAATGTTACATTGAAATAGGACACAATGTTACATTGAAATAGGACATAATGTTACATTGAAATTGTTACATTGATATAGGACACAATGTTACATTGAAATAGGACATAATGTTACATTGAAATAGGACACAATGTTACATTGATGTTGACGTAATTTTACATTGAAAAAGAACACAATGTTACACTGAAATAGGACACAATGTTACATTGAAATAGGACATAATGTTACATTGAAATAGGACACAATGTTACATTGATATAGGACACAATGTTACATTGATATAGGACACAATGTTACATTGAAATAGGACACAATGTTACATTGATATAGGACACAATGTTACATTGATATAGGACACAATGTTACATTGAAATAGGACACAATGTTACATTGAAATAGGACACAATGTTACATTGAAATAGGACATAATGTTACATTGAAATAGGACACAATGTTACATTGAAATAGGACATAATGTTACATTGAAATAGGACACAATGTTACATTGATGTATGACATAATTTTACATTGAAAAAGGACACAATGTTACACTGATATAGGACAAAACGTTACATTGAAATAGGACATAATGTTACATTGAAATAGGACACAATGTTACATTGAAATAGGACATAATGACATTGAAATAGGACACAATGTTACATTGAAATAGGACACAATGTTACATTGAAATAGGACACAATGTTACATTGATATAGGACACAATGTTACATTGAAATAGGACACAATGTTACATTTAGGACACAATGTTACATTGATATAGGACACAATGTTACATTGAAATAGGACACAATGTTACATTGAAATAGGACACAATGTTACATTGAAATAGGAAATGTTACATTGAAATAGGACACAATGTTACATTGATATAGGACACAATGTTACATTGAAATAGGACACAATGTTACATTGATATAGGACACAATGTTACATTGAAATAGGACACAATGTTACATTGAAATAGGACACAATGTTACATTGAAATAGGACATAATAGAAATAGGACACAATGTTACATTGAAATAGGACACAATGTTACATTGAAATAGGACATAATGTTACATTGAAATAGGACACAATGTTACATTATAGGACACAATGTTACATTGAAATAGGACATAATGGAAATAGGACACAATGTTACATTGATATAGGACATAATGTTACATTGAAATAGGACACAATGTTACATGTTAATGTTACATGAAATAGGACACAATGTTACATTGATTACATTGAAATAGGACATAATGTTACATTGAAATAGGACACAATGTTACATTGATGTATGACGTAATTTTACATTGGACACAATGTTACATGAAATATACATTGGGACATAATGTTACATTGAATAGGAACAATGTTACATTGATATAGGACACAATGTTACATTGAAATAGGACATAATACATTGAAATAGGACACAATGTTACATTGATATAGGACACAAAGTTACATTGACATATGTTACATTGAAATAGGACACAATGTTTGACATTGAAATAGGACACAATACATTGAAATAGGACACAATGTTTGAAATAGGACATTGTTATTGAAATAGGACATAATGTTACATTGAAATAGGACACAATGTTACATTGATATAGTTACATTGAAATAGGACACAATGTTACATTGAAATATAGTTACATTGAAATAGGACACAATGTTACATTGAAATAGGACACAATGTTACATTGAAATAGGACATAATGTTACATTGAAATAGGACATAATGTTACATTGAAATAGGACACAATGTTACATTGAAATATACAATGTTACATTGAAATAGGACACAATGTTACATTGAAATAGGACATAATGTTACATTGAAATAGGACATAATGTTACATTGAAATAGGACACATTGAAATAGGACACAATGTTACATTGATGATACAAGAAAAAGAACACAATGTTACACTGAAATAGGACACAATGTTACATTGATATAGGACATAATGTTACATTGAAATAGGACACAATGTTACATTGATGTATGACATAATTTTACATTGAAAAAGGACACAATGTTACACTGATATAGGACAAAACGTTACATTGATGTTGAACACACTGTTACATTGATACAGGACACAATATTATATTGACATAGTACACAATATTACTTTGATATAGGACACACAGTTAAGTTGATATAGGAAAAACTGTTACATTCAAAAAGACAATATGTTGCAATGATTTCGGACAAACATTTTCATTGATATAGGCCACATGTTACATTGATATAGGTTACAATGTTACATTGATATAGGCCACAATGTCACATTGATGAAGGACACACTATTATATTGATACAAGACATACTTTTACATTGATATAGGACACAATGATACACTACATTGATATAGGACACACTGTTACATTGATATAGGACACATTATCACATTGATAAAGGACACAATGTTACATTGATATAGGACACAACGCTACATTGATATATGACACAAAGATACATTGATATATGACATGATATTACATTGATATAGGACACAATGTTACATTGTAATAGGACGCAATGTTATGTTGATATAGGACAAAATGTTACATTGATATAGAACACAATATTATGAAGATATAGGACACAACGTTACATAATTATATTGGACAAAATGTTACATTGATAAACTGTAGTACACAATGTTACATTGACGTACTGTAGGACACCATGTTACAATGATATACTGTGAGACACAATATTACATTGATACAGGACACACTTTCACATTGATATAGGACACGCTGGTACCCCAACACACACTGAAAAGGGGACACGTTAGTAGAGGAGTGGCGTAGTGAGTTCTGAGCCATTTCAGCCCAGGGAATGTATCGTGCCCACTCCCCTGGCCGATCCTGGCAATACGACAGCAGAAACCTACTCACCTCCTGGTTCACTCTCTCCACCTGCCCATTACTCTCGGAGTGATAACCGGAGGTCAGGCTGACAGAGACCCCCAACCGGTCCATGAACGCTCTCCATACCCGAGACGTGAATTGAGGGCCCCGATCAGAAACAATGTCCTCCGGCACCCCGTAGTGCTGAAAGACATGGGTGAATAATGCCTCCGCAGTCTGTAGGGCTGTAGGGATACCGGGCAACGGGAGGAGACGGCAGGACTTAGAGAACCGATCCACAATCACTAGAACCGTGGTGTTCCCCTGAGACGGCGGAAGATCGGTCAGGAAATCTATGGACAGATGTGACCATGGCCGCTGTGGAATGGGGAGGGGTTGTAACTTCCCTCTAGGAAGGTGCCTAGGAGCCTTACTCTGAGCGCACACTGAACAGGAGGAGACATAACCCTTAACGTCCTTAGCCAAAGTAGGCCACCAATACCTCCCCTGAAGGCTCCCCACTGTCCTCGTCACCCCAGGGTGACCCGAGGAGGGTAGGACGTGAGCCCACCGAATCAGCTTGTCCCGAACACCAAGCGGCACGTACCTTCGCCCCGCTGGACACTTAGGAGGCGTGGGTTCAGCCCGTAACGCCCGCTCGATGTCCGAGTCCACCTCCCATACCACTGGTGCTACCAGCTTTGAGGTGGGAAGGATGGGAGTAGGTTCGGTGGACCCATCCTCCATGTCGTAAAGGCGGGACAGTGCGTCAGCCTTTACGTTCTGGGAGCCCGGTCTATAAGACAAAGTAAACCGGAACCGGGTGAAGAATATGGCCCACCTTGCCTGACATGGGTTAAGTCTCCTAGCTGCCTGAATATACTCCAGGTTCTGGTGGTCGGTCCAGATGAGAAAGGGGTGCTTAGCCCCCTAAAGCCAGTGTCTCCACACCTTCAGAGCTCTAACCACCGCTAGCAACTCCCGGTCCCCCACATCATAGTTACGCTCCGCTGGGCTGAGCTTCCTTGAGACGAAAGCGCAGGGGCGGAGTTTGGTGGCGTACCCGAGCGCTGCGATAGCACGGCACCCACCCCAGCATCGGACTCGTCCACCTACACTATGAATGCTAGAGAGGGGTCCGGATGCGCCAACACGGGCGCATCAGTGAACAGCGCCTTCAACTTGTTGAATGCTCCGTCCGCCTCTGCTGACCACTGCAACCGCACCGGGCCTCCCTTCAGCAGTGAGGTAATGGGAGCCGCTATCTGGCCAAAACCCCGGATAAACCTCCGGTAGTAGTTGGCAAAACCCAAAAACCGCTGCACCTCCTTTACCGTGGTCGGAGTCGGCCAATTACGCACGGCCCTAATGCGGTCGCCCTCCATCACTACCCCCGAGGTGGAAATGCGATATCCCAGAAAAGAGACGGCTCGTTTAGAGAACACGCATTTCTCAGCCTTGACGTATAGGTCATGCTCCAGCAGTCTACCAAGCACCTTGCGCACCAGAGACACATGCGCGGTGTGAGTGGCCGAGTAGATCAGAATGTCATCGATATAAACAACCACTCCCTGCCGGCACAGGTCCCTGAGAATCTCGTCTACAAAGGATTGAAAAACGGCTGGAGCATTTTTTAACCCATACGGCATGACGAGGTACTCATAGTGGCCTGATGTGGTACTAAATGCGGTTTTCCACTCGTCTCCCTTCCGAATACGCACCAGACTATACGCGCTCCTGAGATCCAGTTTTGTGAAGAACTGCGCTCCGTGGAATGATTCCACCGCCGTAGCGATGAGAGGGAGAGGGTAACTATACCCCACTTTGATGGCGTTTAGACCTCTATAATCAATACACGGACACAAACCTCGCTCCTTTTTCCTCACAGAAAAGAAACTCGAGGAGACGGGTGAAATGGAGGGCCAAATGTACCCCTGTCCCAGCGACTCCATGACATATGTCTCCAATGCCAACGTCTCCTCCTGGGACAGCGGGTACACGTGACTCTTGGGAAGCACAGCGTCTACCTGGAGATCTATCGTACAATCCCTTCCCGGTCGATAAGGTGGTAATTTAGTCGCTTTCACTTTACTGAAAGCGATTGCCAAATCAGCATACTCGGGGGGAATGCACACCGTGGAACCCTGGTCTGGACTCTCCACCGACGTGGCACCGATGGAAACTCCCAAACACCTTCCAGAACACTCCTCTGACCACCCCTGGAGAACCCCCTGTCTCCATAACATTTTAGGATTGTGCCGGGCCAGCCAGGGAGTCACAAGCACCACTGGAAACGCAGGCGAATCAATAATTTAAAAAACTGATACGCTCCCTATGATTCCCCTGCGTCACCATGTCCAGTGGGACCGTGGTCTCCCTGACCATCCCTGACCCTAATGGCCGGCTATCTAGGGAGTGCACGGGGAAAGGAGAATCTATCGGCACCAGCGGAACCCCTAACTTAAGGGCGAGTCCGCGATCCATAAAGTTCCCAGCTGCGCCTGAATCGACTAGCGCCCTATGCTGGGAATAGGGAAAAAAGTGAAGAAATAAGGTTAAGACAAACATGTGGCCAACAGGGGGTTCTGGGTGAGTTTGATGTAGACCTAACTGGGGTGACCGAGAAGCGTTCCGCCTGCCATCTCTACTCCCAGAAGGACCCCCCCAGCACCGATCAGACGTGTGTCCTCTCCGACCACAGTTGGTGCAGGGAGGGCCTCCTCCTCCGGTACCCCTCGGCGCAGTCCCTCCCAACTCCATCGGAATGGGAGCGGAGGGGCTGGGTGGTGGAACGCACAGGACCCTCTCTGAACGCCCACGGGCAGCCAGCAGATTGTCCAGTCGAATGGACATGTCAATCAGCTGATCCAGTGACAGAGTGGTGTCCCGACACGCTAACTCCCGACGGACGTCCTCTCGGAGACGACACCTGTAGTGGTCCATAAGGGCCCTCTCGTTCCACCCAGATCCGGCTGCCAAGGTCCAGAACTCCAGCGCGTAATCCTGGGCGCTCCTTCTCTCCTGCCTGAGATGAAAAAGTCTTTCTCCCACCGCTCGGCCGTCTAGAGGGTGATCAAACACAGCACGGAAGCGGCGGGAAAACTCTGGGTAGTGCTCCCGCGCTGAGTCTGGGCCATTTCAGACTGCGTTCGCCAACTCCAGAGCACGGCCCGTGAGGCAGGAGATGAGGACACTCACCCTCTCCGCTCCTGAGGGAGTGGGTCTGACGGTGGCCAGGTATAGCGCCAGCTGAAGCAGAAACCCCTGGCAACCCGCCGCCGCTCCATCATAAGCCCTCGGTAGCGTCAGACGGAGGGTGCTGGAGTCGGGAGATGGGGAGTCCGGAGCCGGGGGTGCCGAAGGTGGAGAGAGGAGACCACTCCTCTCCCATCGGTCCATTCTCTCCATCGCGGATCCGATCCGATGGAGGACGGTGGTGTGGTGGAGAACCCTTTCCTCCATCGATGGGAGAGGGTTGGCTGCTGCTCCTGCTGACTCCATTCAATTTGATAGGTGCGGGATTCTGTAATGCTCCGGGTGTCATGGGTGTGTAGTCAAACGCAGGAGACAGAGAGTGCAATGCACCAACGCACCACAGGGTGCTCACAATAGTAACGGCCCCAAAACCAGGGAATGAAAATGTACAACGGAAAAATCACGACCAGGCACTAACACGTACCTTTACAACAGAGCCGAAGGTTACACTGAAATAATCCCGCACAACAACCAGGCGGGCCGGCTGTCTAATAAAGATAAACTAATCATACCTAAACAGGTGCTACCAATAAACATACAAGGAGGGGGAGGAAAGACAATCAGTGGCAGCTAATAGGCCGGTGATGACGACCGCCGAGCGCCACTCGTGACAGCTGATATTTCAAAGTGCTGTACAGAAACCCAGCCTAAATCCCCAAACAGCAAGCAATGCAGGTGTAGAAGCACGTTGGCTAGGAAAAACTCCCTAGAAAGGCCAAATCCAAGGAAGAAACCTAGAGAGGAACCAGGCTATGAGGGGTGGCCAGTCCTCTTCCAGCTCTTCTGACTGTGCCAGGTGGAAATTATAACAGAACATGGCTAAGATGTTCAAATGTTCATAAATGACCAGCATGGTCAAATAATAATAATCACAGTAGTTGTTGAGGGTGCAGCAAGTCAGCACCTCAGGAGTAAATGTCAGTTGGCTTTTCATAGCCGATCATTAAGAGTATCTCTACCGCTCCTGCTGTCTCTAGAGAGTTGAAAACAGCAGGTCTGGGACAGGTAGCACGTCCAATGAACAGGTCAGGGTTCCATAGCCGCAGGCAGAACAGTTGAAACTAGAGCAGCAGCACGGCCAGGTGAGACTGGGGACAGCAAGGAGTCATCATGCCAGGTTGTCCTGAGGCATGGTCCTAGGGCTCAGATCCTCCGAGAAAGAAAGAGAGAAAGAGAGAGCATACTTAAATTCACACAGGACACCGGATAAGACAGGAGAAGTACTCCAGATATAACAGACTGACCCTAGCCCCCCGACACATAAACTACTGCAGCATAAATACTGGAGGCTGAGATAGGAGGGGTCAGGAGACACTGTGGCCCCATCCGAGGACCTCTAGATGGATATCTTCAACCACCAACTTACCATCCTGAGACAAGGCCGAGTATAGCCCACAAAGATCTCCGCCACGGCACAACCCAAGGGGGGGCGCCAACCCAGACAGGAAGATCACATCAGTGACTCAACCCACTCAAGTGGCGCACCCCTCCTAGGGACGGTATGAAAGAGCCCCAGTAAGCCAGTGACTCAGCCCCTGTAATAGGGTTAGAGGCAGAGAATCCCAGTGGAAAGAGGGGAACCGGCCAGGCAGAGACAGCAAGGGCGGTTCGTTGCTCCAGAGCCTTTCCGTTCACCTTCCCACTCCTGGGCCAGACTACACTCAATCATATGACGCACTGAAGAGATGAGTCTTCAGTAAAGTCTTAAAGGTTGAGACCGAGTCTGCGTCTCTCACATGGGTAGGCAGATCATTCCATAAAAATGGAGCTCTATAGGAGAAAGCCCTGCCTCCAGCTGTTTGCTTAGAAATTCTAGGGACAATTAGGAGGCCTGCGTCTTGTGACTGTAGCGTACGTGTAGGTATGTATGGCAGGACCAAATAGTAAAGTTAGGTAGGAGCAAGCCCATGTAATGGTTTGTAGGTTAGCAGTAAAACCTTGAAATCAGCCCCTGCCTTAACAAGAAGCCAATGTAGGGAGGCTAGCACTGGAGTAATATGATCAAATTTTGGGGTTCTAGTCAGGGTTCTAGCAGCCGTATTTAGCACTAACTGAAGTTTATTTAGTGCTTTATCCGGGTAGCAGGAATGTAGAGCATTGCAGTAGTCTAACCTAGGAGTAACAAAAGCATGGATTCATTTTTCTGCATCATTTTTAGACAGAAAGTTTCTGATTTTTGCTATGTTATGTAGATGGAAAAAAGCTGTCCTTGAAACAGTCTTGATATATTCATCAAAAGAGAGATCAGTGTCCAGAGTAATGCCGAGGTCCTGCACAGTTTTATTTGTGACGACTGTACAGCCATCAAGATTAATTGTCAGATTCAACAGAAGATCTCTTTGTTTCTTAGTACCTAGAACAAGCATCTCTGTTTTGTCCGAGTTTAAAAGTATAACGTTTGCAGCCATCCACTTCCTTATGTCTGAAAATCAGGCTTCTAGCGAGGGCAATTTTGGGGCTTCACCATGTTTCATTGAAATGTACAGCTGTGTGTCATCCGCATAGCAGTGAAAGTTAACATTATGTTTTCAAATGACATCCCCAAGAGGTAAAATATATAGTGAAAACAATAGTGGTCCTAACACGGAACCTTGAGGAACACCGAAATTTACAGTTGATTTGTCAGAGGACAAACCATTCACAGAGACAAACTGATATCTTTCCGGCAGATAAGATCTAAACCAGGCCAGAACTTGTCCGTGTAGACCAATCTGGGTTTCCAATCTCTCCAAAAGAATGTGGTGATCGATGGTATCAAAAGCAGCACTAAGATCTAGGAGCACGAGGACAGATGCAGAGCCTCGGTCTGACGCCATTAAAAGGTCATTTACCACCTTCACAAGTGCAGTCTCAGTGCTATGATGGGGTCTAAAACCAGACTGAAGCATTTCGTATATATTGTTTGTCTTCAGGAAGGCAGTGAGTTGCTGCGCAACAGCTTTTTCCAAAAAATTTGAGAGGAATGGAAGATTCGATATAGGCCAATAGTTTTTTATATTTTCTGGGTCAATGTTTGGCTTTTTCAAGAGAGTCTTTATTACTGCCACTTTTAGTGAGTTTGGTACACATCCGGTGGATAGAGAGACGTTTATTATGTTCAACATAGGAGGACCAAGCACAGGAAGCAGTTCTTTCAGTAGTTTAGTTGGAATAGGGTCCAGTATGCAGCTTGAAGTTTTAGAGGCCATGATTATGGCACTTGAGTGTCTCTCTTGATCCTAGGTCCTGGCAGAGTTGTGCAGACTCAGGACAACTGAGCTTTGGAGAAATACGCAGATTTAAAGAGGAGTCTGTAATTTGCGTTCTAATGATCATGATCTTTTCCTCAAAGAAGTTCTTGAATGTGTTACTGCTCAAGTGAAAGCCATCCTCTCTTGGGGAATGCTGCTTTTTAGTTAGCTTTGCGACAGTATCAAAAACACATTTCGGATTGTTCTTATTTTCCTCAATTAAGTTGGAAAAATAGGATGATCGAGCCGCAGTGAGGGCTCTTCGATACTGCATGGTATCTTTCCAAGCTAGTCGGAAGACTTCCAGTTTGGTGTGGCGCCATTTCCGTTCCAATTTTCTGGAAGCTTGCTTCAGTGCTCGGGTATTTTCTGTATACCAGGGAGCTAGTTTCTTATGACAAATGTTTTTTGTTTACCCATCTACCCTAGATGCAGTTGCACCTTGCATCTTGCGCAAGGTTAAATTGAGTTCCTCAGTTAGGTGGTTAACTGATTTTTGTCCTCTGATATCCTTAGGCAGAGGGAGTCTGGAAGGGCATCAAGGAATCTTTGGGTTGTCTGAGAATTTATAGCATGTCCTTTGATGCTCCTTGTTTGGGGTCTGAGCAGATTATTTGTTGCGATTGCAAACGTAATAAAATGGTGGTCCGATAGTCCAGGATTATGAGGAAAAACATTAAGATCCACAACATTTATTCCATGGGACAAAACTAGGTCCAGAGTATGACTGTGACAGTGAGTAGGTCCAGAGACATGTTGGTCAAAACCCACTGAGTTGATGATGGCTCCGAAAGCCTTTTGGAGTGGGTCTGTGGACTTTTCCGTGTGAATATTAAAATCACCAAAAATGTGTATATTATCTGCTATGACTACAAGGTCCGATAGGAATTCAGGGAACTCAGTGAAGAACGCTGTATATGGCCCAGGAGCCCTGTAAACAGTAGCTATAAAAAGTGATTGAGTAGGCTGCATAGATTTCATGACTAGAAGCTCAAAAGACGAAAATGTAATTTTTTGTTTTGTAAATTGAAATTTGCTATTGTAAATGTTAGCAACACCTCCGCCTTTGTGGGATGCACTGGGGATATGGTCACTAGTGTAACCAGGAGGTAAGGCCTCATTTAACACAGTAAATTCATCAGGCTTAAGCCATGTTTCAGTTAGGCCAATCACATCAAGATTATGATCAGTGATTAGTTCATTGACTATAACTGCCTTTGAAGTGAGGGATCTAACATTAAGTAGCCCTATTTTGAGATGTGAGGTATCACGATCTCTTTCAATAATGGCAGGAATGGAGGTTGTGTTTATCCTAGTGAGATTGCTAAAGCGAACACCGCCATGTTTAGTTTTGCCCAACCTAGGTCGAGGCACAGACACGGTCTCAATGGGGATAGCTGAGCTGACTACACTGACTGTGCTAGTGGCAGATTCCACTAAGCTGGCAGGCTGGCTAACAGCCTGCTGCCTGGCCTGCACCCTATTTCATTGTGGAGCTAGAGGAGTTAGAGCTCTGTCTATGTTGGTAGATAAGATGAGAGCACCCCTCCAGCTAGGATGAAGTCCATCACTCCTCAGCAGGCCAGGCTTGGTCCTGTTTGTGGGTGAGTCCCAGAAAGAGGGCCAATTATCTACAAATTCTATCTTTCAGGAGGGGCAGAAAACAGTTGTCAGCCTCCCGGGTGGCGCAGTGGTCTAGGGCACTGCATCGCAGCGCCAGCTGTGCCACCAGAGACTCTGGGTTTGCGCCCAGGCTCTGTCGCAGCCGGCCGCGACCGGGAGGTCCGTGGGGCGACGCACAATTGGCCTAGCGTCGTCCGGGTTAGGGAGGGTTTGGTCGGCAGGGATATCTTTGTCTCATCGTGCACCAGAGACTCCTGTGGCAGGCCGGGAGCAATGCACGCTAACCAAGGTAGCCAGGTGGATGCCGGGTTGGATGAGCGCTGTGTTAAGAAGCAGTGTGGCTTGGTTGGGTTGTGTTTCGGAGGACGCATGGCTTTCGACCTTCGTCTCTCCCGAGCCCGTACGGGAGCTGTAGCGATGAGACAAGACAGTATTCAACCAGCGATTGAGTTGTGAGACTCTGCTTTAGAGCTCATCCCTCCCCCTAACTGGGAGGGTGCCAGAGACAATTACTCAATGCCGACACATCTTTCTAGCTGATTTAAACGCTGAGGCTATGTTGTGCTTGGTGACCTCTGACTGTTTCATCCTGACATCGCTGGTGCCGACGTGGATAACAATATCTCTACTCTCTACACATGCCAGTTTTAGCTTTAGCCAGCACCATCTTCAGATTAGTCTTAACGTCGGTAGCCCTGCCCCCTGATAAACAGTGTATGATCGCTGGATGATTCGTTTTAAGTCTAATACTGCGTGTAATGGAGTCACCAATGACTAGGGTTTTCACTTTGTCAGAGCTAATGGTGGGAAGCTTCGGCGTCTCAGACCCCGTAACGGGAGGAGTAGAGACAAGAGAAGGCTCGGCCTCAGACTCCGACTCGCTGCTAAATGGGGAAAACCGGTTGAAAGTTTCTGTCGGCTGAACGAGCTTTACACTAACGTTACTATCTGTACTTACTGGTGGCACAGACGCTGTTTCATCCTTTCCTACACTGAAATTACCCTTGCCTAATGCTTGCGTCTGAAGCTGGGCTCGCAGCACAGCTATCCTCGCCGTAAGGCGATCGTTCTTCTGTATATTATGAGTACAGCGACTGCAATTAGAAGGCATCATGTTAATGTTACTACTTAGCTTGATATACTGTGGGACACAATTTTACATTGATATGGGACACAATGTTACATTGATATAAGACACAAAGTTACATTGTTATAGGACACACTGGTACATTGATATAGGACACAAAGTTACATTGTTATAGGACACACTGTTACATTGATATAGGACACAACATTGCATTAATATTGGACACAATGTAACATTTATATAGGACATACTGTGACATTGATATAGGACAAAATATTACATTGATACAGGACACACTTTCACATTGAAATAGGGACACAATGTTACATTGATATTATATAACATTGATACAGGACACACTTTCAATTTGATATAGGACAAATATTAACATTTATATGAGGCACAGAGTTACTTTGATATAATAAACAATGTTACATTGATATAGGACAAAACATTGCACTAATATTGGACACAATGTTATATTTATATAGGACATACTGTGACATTGATATAGGACAAAATATTAAATTGATATAGGACAGAATTTTTTATTGATAAAGGACACACTTTCACATTGATATAGGTCACAATGTTACATTGATATAGGACACACTTTTACATTGATATAGCACGTACATTTAAGTTGATTTTGGACACAAAGTTACATTGATATAGTGTAGGACACAATTTTGCATGGATATACAGTAGGGCACAATGTTGCATTGATATAAGACACACTGTTACATTGACATACTGCTTGACACAATGGTACATTCATATACTGTAGGACACAATATTACATTGATATAGGACACAATGTTACATTGATATAGGACACAATGTTACATTGATATAGGACACAATGTTACATTAATGTATGACATACTTTTACATTGATATAGGACACAATGTTACATTGATATAGGACACACTTTCACATTGATATAGGTTGCATTTAGGACACAATGTTGCATTTTTAGGAGTTACATATATAGTAAACAATGTTATATAGTACGCATTACATTGTTATAGGACTATTCCATTGATACAAACATTGATAACATTTATATATAGGCAATGTTATTATAACTTTATTTCAACAAGGAACACAGACTGAGACCAAGGTCTCTCTTACAGCTGGGCCCTGCGGATACATGTTTACACATACAGTTAGGTACAATGATTAAGAAACTACACAAGACAAACAAAACGATCACAGATAACACACAAATACAGCAGCAGATTATTACATTTACTAACAGCACAAGAACCTGCATTACCCAAAACAGTTGCAAGAAATACAAAAATAAAAATCCTCCAATAAATGTTTAAAATGGGCGACAGGGGGATAAGAGTCTCAAGTTTAAGTTTAGTCTGCAGGCTATTCCATAGGCAAGGAGCGTAACAGGAGAAGGAAGCCATACCCAACTGTGGAAATTGCATGGGCCTCAAGTGTAATCCATGCTTGAGACCTGGTTTTAGGAATTATAATTCTAATATTGATTAGTGATGATAAATAAGGAGGTAGTTTCTTCAGAAGGGCTTTATAGACAAACACGAGAGCTGTACATTGATATAGGACACAATGTTACTGTCACGTTCTGATCTTAGTTCCTTTGTTTTGTCTTTGTTTATATGGTCAGGGCGTGAGTTGGGGTGGGCAGTCTGTTTGTTTTTCTATGTTTGGTTTCTGTGTTCGGTCTAGTATGGTTCTCAATCAGAGGCAGGTGTCGTTAGTTGTCTCTGATTGAGAATCATACCTAGGTAGCCTTTTTCCACCTGGGTTTCGTGGGTGTTTATTTTCTGTCTTTGTGTTATGTGTGTATGTCACCAGACAGGAATGTTTCTTTTCATTCGTTCATTTTGTTATTTTTGTACTGATTCAGTGTTCAGTGCTTTCTTTGATTAAAATTATGAACACTTACCACGCTGCACTATGGTCCTCCTCTCTTTCTCCTGAAAACAATCGTTACAGAAACACCCACCACAAAAGGACCAAGCAGCGTGGTAACGGGCAGCAGCAGGGATCGCAGGACTCCTGGACATGGGAGCGAGATCTGGACTACGTCACTACTTGGGAGGAGATAGACAGGTGGTCGGTCGACCCAGGGAGCGTGCCGGAGCCCGCCTGGGATTCTCTGGAGCAGTGTGAGGAGGGATACCGGCGAACGTAGTCAGCAAGGCGGAGCGGAAGGAAGCCCGAGAGGCAGCCCCAAACATTTCTTGGTGGGGGGCACACGGGGAGTGTGGCGAAGTCAAGTAGGAGACCTGCGCCAACTTCCCGTGCTTACCGGTGGGCTAGAGAGACCGGGCAGACACCGTGGTATGCTATGGAGCGCACGGTGTTTCCAGTGCGGTTCATACCAGCCCTTCGTATTGGCTGGGCTAGAGTGGGCATCGAGCCAGGTAAGGTTGGGCAGGCTCGGTGCTCAAGAGCTCCAGTGCGCCTGCACGGTCCGGTCTATCCAGAGCCACCTCCACACACCAGTCCTCCGGTAGCAGCTCCCCGCACCAGGCTTCCTGTGCGTGTCCTCGATCCTGTAGCACCAGTTCCAGCACCATGCATCAGGCCTACAGTGCGCCTCGCCTCTCCTGCACATCAGAGCCTTCCTCCTCTACAGCGCTGCCGGAGTCTCCTGCCTGTTTAAAGCAGCCAGAGCTGTCAGTCTGCATGAAGCAGCCAGAGTTGTCAGTCTGCAAAGAGCTGCCAGTCTGCAAGGAGCTGTCAGTCTGCAAGGAGCTGTCAGTCTGCAGGGAGCTGTCAGCCTGCATGGAGCAGCCAGAGCTGTCAGTCTGCAAGGAGCCGCCAGTCTGCAAGGTGCTGCCAGCCTGCATGGAGCAGTCAGACCTGTCAGTCTGTATGAAGCAGCCAGAGCTGTCAGTCTGCATGAAGCAGCCAGAGCTGTCAGTCTGTATGATGCAGCCAGAGATGTCAGTCTGCATGAAGCAGCCAGAGCTGTCAGTCTGCATGAAGCAGCCAGAGCTGTCAGTCTGCATGAAGCAGCCAGAGCTGTCAGTCTGCAAAGAGCTGCCAGTCTGCAAAGAGCTGCCAGTCTGCAAGGAGCTGTCAGTCTGCAAGGAGCTGCCAGTCTGCAGGGTGCTGTCAGCCTGCATGGAGCAGTCAGAGCTGTCAGTCTGTATGAAGCAGCCAGAGCTGTCAGTCTGCATAAAGCATCCAGAGATGTCAGTCTGTATGAAGCAGTCAGAGCTGTCAGCCTGCATGGAGCAGTCAGAGCTGTCAGCCTGCATGGAGCAGCCAGAGCTGCCAGTCTGCAAAGAGCTGCCAGTCTGCATGGAGCAGCCAGAGCTGTCAGTCTGCATAGAGCAGCCAGAGCTGTCAGTCTGCATAGAGCAGCTAGATCCGCCAGTCAGCCATGATCTTCTAGATCTGCCAGTCAACCAGATTCTTCCAGATCTGCCAGTCAACCAGTCTCTTCCAGATCTGCCAGTCAACCAGAATCTTCCAGATCTGCTAGTCAACCAGAATCTTCCAGATCCGCCAGCCAGCCAGGATCTACCGGAGCCTACTACCTGCCTGAGCTTCATCTCAGTACTGGGCTTCCTCTCAGTACTGGGCTTCCTCTCAGTACCGGGCTTTCTCTCAGTACTGGGCTTCCCCTAAGTCCCGGGCTGCCCCTCAGTTCCGGGCTGCCCCTCAGTCCCGGGCTGCCCCTCAGTTACGGGCTGCCTCTCAGTCCCGAGCTGCCCCTCAGTCCCGAGCTGCCCCTCAGTCCCGAGCTGCCCCTCAGTCCCGAGCTCCCCTCAGTCCAGAGCTGCCTCAGTCCCGAGCTGCCCCTCAGTCCCGAGCTGCCCCTCAGTCCCGAGCTGCCCCTCAGTCCCAAGCTGCCCCTCAGTCACGAGCTGCTCCTCAGTTCAGTGGGGTTCTGGGTGAGGACTATTAGGCCATGGTCGGCGGCGAGGGTGGATTATCCCAGAACGCGAAGGGGAGGAACTAGGACATTAATGGAGTGGGGTCCACGTCCCGAGCCGGAACCGCCACCATGGACAGACGCCCACCCGGACCCTCCCTATGGTTTTGAGGTGCGTCCGGGAGTCCGCACCTTAGGGGGGTTCTGTCACGCCTTGGTCTTAGTATTTTGTGTTTTCTTTAATTATTTGTTCAGGCCAGGGTGTGACATGGGTTTATTGTGTTGTCGTATTGGGGTTTTTGTAGGCATTGGGATTGTGGTTGATTAGGGGTGTGTCTAGTTTAGGCTTGGCTGCCTGAGGCGGTTCTCAATCAGAGTCAGGTGATTCTTGTTGTCTCTGATAGGGAACCGTGTTTAGGTAACCTGGGTTTCACTGTGTATTTTGTGGGTGATTGTTCCTGTCTCTGTGTTGTGTTCACCAGATAGGCTGTATTAGGTTTCACGTTCCGTTTGTTGTTTTTGTATTTATAAGTTATTTCATGTATCGTCATTTGTTTCATTAAAGACATGAGTAACCACCACGCTGCATTTCGGTCCGACTCTCTTTCAACAAACGAAGAACTCCGTTACAACATAGTGTTACATTTATATAGGAAACAATGTTGCATTGATATAGGACACAATGTTACAATGATATAGGACACACTGTTACATTGATATACTGTAGGACACATTGTTACATTGAGATATACTGTAGGATGCAATGTTACATTGATATAACACAATGATACATTGATAAAGGACACAATGTTACATCAATATAGGATACAATGTTATGAAATGGTACATATGAAATCATGTAGTCACCAAAAAGTGTTAAACAAATTAAAATATGTTTGAGATTCTTCAAATAGCCACCCTTTGCCTTGATGGCAGCTTTGCACAGTCTTGGCATTCTTTCAAGCAGCTTCATGAGGTAGTCACCTGGAATGCATTTCAATGAACAGGTGTGCCTTGTTAAAAGTTCATTTGGGGAATGTATTTCCCTCTTATTAATGAGTTTGAGCCTATCAGTTGTGTTGTGACAAGGTAGGGGGGTATGCAGAAGATAGCCTTATTTCACAAAAGACTAAGTTTATATTATGGTAAGAACAGATCAAATAAGCAAAGAGAAATGACAGTACATCATTACTATTAGACATGTAGGTCAGTCAATCCCAAAATTATTTGTATTTTATTTATTTCACCTATATTTAAAACATCTCTAGGATAGGGGGCAGCATTTGGAATTTTGGATGAAAAGCATGCCCAAATTCAACTGCCTGCTACTCATCCCCAGAAGATAAGATATGAATATTATTAGTAGATTTGGATAGAAAACACTCTGACGTTTCTAAAACTGTTTGAATCATGTCTGTGAGTATAACAGAACTTATGTAGCAGGCGAAACCCCGAGGTCACCCTCTTTTCAATGGGTTTTCATTGGGATTCCAGATTTCTAAGGGACTTGCTTGCAGTTCCTACCGCTTCCACTGGATGTCACCAGTCTTTAGAAATTGGTTGAGGTTATTCCTTTGTGTAATGAAGAAGTACGGCCATCTTGAAAGAGGGTCACTTCATGTGTACTGTTTGATAGAGGCGCATGACCAGAAAGCTTCAGTTTGTTTTCTTCCTGTAAGCATCGTTTGCTTTCGCCGAAAAGCCTTTTTGAAATCTGACATGTTGGCTGGATTCACAACACGTGTCATTTTAATTTGGTATCTTACATGTGTGATTTCATGAAAGTTTGGTTTTTATAGGAATTTATTTGAATATGGAGCTCTGCATTTTCTCTGGCTTTTGGCCAAGTGGGACGCTACCGTCCCACATGTCCCAGAGAGGTTTATTTCACCAGATAGGCAAGTTGAGAACAAGTTCTCATTTACAATTGCGACCTGGCCAAGATAAAGCAAAGCAGTTCGACACATACAACAACACCGAGTTACACATGGAGTAAAACAAACATACAGTCAATAATACAGTAGAAAAATAAATCTATATACATTGTGTATGATGTGTGAGGTGTGAGGTGAGACAAGGGAGGTATAAAGGCAGAAAAAGGCCATGGTGGCGAAGTAAATACAATACAGCAAGTAAAACACTGGAATGGTAGATTTCCAGTGGAAGAATGTGCAAAGTAGAAATAGAAATAATGGGGTGCAAAGGAATAAAATAAATAAATACAGTAGGGGAAGAGGTAGCTGTTTTGGATAAATTATAGATGGTCTATGGACAGGTGCAGTAATCTGTGAGCTGCTCTGACAGCTGGTGCTTAAAGCTGGTGAGGGAGATAAGTGTTTCCAGTTTCAGAGATTTTTGTAGTTCGTTCCAGTCATTGGCAGCAGAGAACTGGTAGGAGAGGCAGCCAAAGGAAGAATTGGTTTTGGGGGTGACCAGAGAGATATACCTGCTGGAGCACGTGCTACAGGTGGGTGATGCTATGGTGACCAGCGAGCTGAGATAAGGGGGGACTTTACCTAGCAGGGTCTTGTAGATCACATGGAGCAAGTGGGTTTGGCGACAAGTATGAAGTGAGGGCCAGCCAACGACAGCGTACAGGTCGCAGTGGTGGGTAGTGTATGGGGCTTTGGTGACAAAACGGATGGCACTGTGATAGACTGCAACCAATTTGTTGAGTAGGGTATTGGAGGCTATTTTTTAAATGACATCACCGAAGTCGAGGATCGATAGGATGGTCAGTTTTACGAGGATATGTTTGGCAGCATGAGTGAAGGATGCTTTGTTGCGAAATAGGAAGCAAATTCTAGATTTAACTTTGGATTGGAGATGTTTGATGCGAGTCTGGAAGGAGAGTTTACAGTCTAGCCAGACACCTAACCAGACACCTAGGAATTTGTAGTTGTCTACATATTCTAAGTCAGCATTCTAAGTACCATCCAGAGTAGTGATGTTGGGCAGGCGGGCAGGTAAAGGCAGCAATCGGTTGAAGAGCATGCATTTAGTTTTACTTGTATTTAAGAGCAATTGGAGGCCACAGAAGGAGAGTTGTACGGCATTGAAACTCGTCTGGAGGGTTGTTAACACAGTGTCCAAAGATGGGCCAGTAGTATACAGAAAATGTCAAGTGCAGTCACAAAAACCATTAAGAACTATTATGAAATTGGCTCTCATGAGGACCACCACAAGAATGGAAGACACAGAGTTACCTCTGCTGCAGATGTTAAGTTCATTAGAGTAACCAGCCTCAGAAATTACAGCCAAAATAATTGCTTCACAGAGTTCAAGTAACAGACATATTTCAAAATCAACTGTTCAGAGGAGACTGTGAATCTAGCCTTCATGGTCGAATTGCTGCGAAGAAACCACTACTGAAGGACATCAATAATAAGAAGACTTGCTTTGGCCAAGAAACACAAGCAATGGATTTTATACCGGTGGAACTGTGTTCTTTGATATTTTTGGTTCCAACCGCCGTGTCTTTGTGAGACGTTGTGTGGGTGAATGGATGATCTCCGCATGTGTATTTCCCAATGTTAAGCATGGAGGAGGAGGCGTTATGGTGTGGAGGTGCTTTGCTTGTGACACTGTCTGTGATTTATTTAGAATTCAAAGCACACTTAACCAGCATGGCTACCACAGCATTCTGCAGGGATACGCCATCCCTTAGTGGGACTATCATTTGTTCTTCAACAGGACAATGACCCAACACGCCTCCAGGCTGTATAAGGGCTATTTGTCCAAGAAGGAGAGTGATGGAGTGCTGCATCAGATGACCTGGCCCCCACAATCCACTGACCTCAACCAAATTGAGATGGTTTGAGTTGAGTTGGACTTACGTTACTTTAACGTAAGACTGGTACAGTTCAAGCACGTCTGCCATGAATAAAAGCAAGATGGACAATAATATGATGGGGCGTTCACACAATCAGGAAAGATATATGTTAATTACATGATTTTTAATCACATATATTTTGCATAGTCTACCTCTGAAATGTGTTTAGCTTTATACTTAATACTGTACCAGGGAAACTTACCTCCAGTATTTCCTGGAGTGATACTGAAGGGGACATCTCAAGCACATGCACTGATCATCGCTAGTTATTATCCTCCCGTTCTGAAGCAGGGGGGTCACCAGATCTGACAGGAACACTTTATCACGTTACTCCTGATGAGGACTTCTGCAGCACACACCATTGGCTCCATGGTCACATCAGGGCTCCCAAATACATTCAGGCTGGAGAGAGAGAGTGGAGAGAGGGATGAGGAGAGAGAGGGGGTGTTGAAAAGGATGAGGAGAGAGAATGGTTTGGGAGGATGAGGAGAGAAGGATGAGGAGAGAGGGGGTTGGAGAGAGATGAGGAGAGAGGGATGAGGAGAGGGGGTGGAGAGAGCAATGAGGAGAGTTGGGGTGGAGAGAGGGATGAGGAGAGAAGAATGAGGAGAGAGGGATGTGGAGAGAGGGGGTGGAGAGAGCGGGTGTAGCGTGATGAGGAGAGAAGGGGGTGGAGAGAGAGGAGGAGAGGGGGTGGAGAGAGGGATGAGGAGAGTTGGAGTGGAGAGAGGCATGAGGAGAGAGGGGACCGGAGAGAGGGATGAGGAGAGAGGGGGTGGAGAGGGATGTGGAGAGAGAGGGGGTGGAGAAAAGGATGAGGAGAGAGGAGGTTTGGAGAGGGATGAGGAGAGAAGGATAAGGAGAGAGTGGTTGGAGAGAGATGAGGAGAGAGGGATGAGGAGAGGGTGTGGAGAGAGGAAAGAGGAGAGATGTGGGTGGAGAGAGGGATGAGGAGAGAGAGAGGAAGGAGAGAAGAATGAGGAGAGAGGGATGAGGAGAGAGGGGGTGGAGAGAGCGGGTGTAGAGTGAAAGAGGAGAGATGTGGGTGGAGAAAGATGAGGAGAGGGGGTAGAAGAGAGGATGAGGAGAGGGGGATGGAGAGAGGGATAAGGAGAGTTGGGGTGGAGAGAGGGATGAGGAGAGAAGGGGGTGGAGAGAGAGATGAGGAGAGGGGGGTGGAGAGAGGGATGAGGAGAGTTGGGATGAAGGAGAGAGGCATGAGGAGAGACTGGGGGGGAGAGAGAAGGGATGAGGAGAGATGAGGGGGTGGAGAGAGGGATATGAGGAGAGGGGGTGGAGAGAGGGATGAGGAGAGTTGGGGGTGGAGAGAGCGGGTGGAGAGGCATGAGGAGAGAGTGGGCTGGAGAGAGGGATGAGGAGAGAAGGGGGTGGAGAGAGAGATTAGGAGAGGGGGGTGGAGAGAGCGGGTGGAGAGGGATGAAGGAGAGAGGCATGAGGAGAGAGTGGGCTGGAGAGAGGGATGATGAGAGAGGGGGTGGAGAGAGCGGGTGGAGAGGGATGCGGAGAGAAGGATGAGGAGAGAAGGGGTGGAGAGAGATGAGGAGAGGGGGGTGGAGAGGGATGAGGAGAGTAGCTGCTGGGTCTTTTTACTGTCATTATCCTCGGTCGCTGTTTCACTCAGACCCATCTGATGAAAGTCAAGTAATATGCTAGCCCTGGTTATTTGACGACTGGAACTCAACAACTTAATTTAGTTAATCCTGAATCGGGGGTTCGTTTAAATTAATTTCCCTCTGGTTGCTCCATCTACTCAGTGTGCATGGGGGGAGGATCTGGTGGGGGGATGGGAGGCTTTATGCTGCTGTGTGGTGGGTGAGGAGAAACCATGATGAAGAGGATGACATACATACGAAACAATAGAGAGAGAAAAAATGCCAGCACAGCATATTAAAAAAGTCCATGCAAGGCGTAGATATGTTATAGGCGTCTAGATTTCTTCGGTGTGTAAATTTGTAGTAGTATAATAAAAATATTCAGGCGAAAAGATGAAGTTTTCATATTGCTTAGCCAGTGGTGCATGCCATACTGCATGTATGTGGGAGGCATACTGTGTGTATGCATGTTTATGTTTCATTCTATTCTATATGTGATGTATGGTGTGTTCTATTCTATATGTGATGTATGGTGTGTTCTATTCTATATGTGATGTATGGTGTGTTCTATTCTATATGTGATGTATGGTGTGTTCTATTCTATATGTGATGTATGGTGTGTTCTATTCTATATGTGATGTATGGTGTGTTCTATTATATACTATATGTGATGTATGGTGTGTTCTATTCTATATGTGATGTATGGTGTGTTCTATTCTATTCTATATGTGATGTATGGTGTGTTCTATTCTATATGTGATGTATGGTGTGTTCTATTCTACATGTGATGTATGGTGTGTTCTATTCTATACTATATGTGATGTATGGTGTGTTCTATTCTATATGTGATGTATGGTGTGTTCTATGCTATATGTGATGTATGGTGTGTTCTATTCTATATGTGATGTATGGTGTGTTCTATTCTATATGTGATGTATGGTGTGTTCTATTCTATATGTGATGTATGGTGTGTTCCATTCTATATGTGATGTATGGTGTGTTCTATTCTATATGTGATGTACGATGTGTTCTATTCTATATGTGATGTATAGTGTGTTCTATTCTATATGTGATGTACGGTGTGTTCTATTCTATATGTGATGTATGGTGTGTTCTATTCTATATGTGATGTATGGTGTGTTCTATTATATAATATATGTGATGTATGGTGTGTTCTATTCTACATGTGATGTATGGTGTGTTCTATTCTATATGTGATGTACGGTGTGTTTTATTCTATATGTGATGTACGGTGTGTTTTATTCTATATGTGATGTGTGGTGTGTTCTATTCTATATGTGATGTACGGTGTGTTTTATTCTATATGTGATGTATGGTGTGTTCTATTCTATATGTGATGTACGGTGTGTTCTATTCTATACTATATGTGATGTATGGTGTGTTCCATTCTATATGTGATGTATGGTGTGTTCCATTCTATATGTGATGTATGGTGTGTTCTATTCTATATGTGATGTACGGTGTGTTCTATTCTATATGTGATGTATGGTGTGTTCTATTCTATATGTGATGTATGGTGTGTTCTATTCTATATGTGATGTTATATGTTTTCTTTTCTATATGTGATGTATGGTGTGTTCCATTCTATATGTGATGTATGGTGTGTTCCATTCTATATGTGATGTATGGTGTGTTCTATTCTATATGTGATGTACGGTGTGTTCTATTCTATATGTGATGTATGGTGTGTTCTATTCTATATGTGATGTATGGTGTGTTCTATTCTATATGTGATGTATGGTGTGTTCCATTCTATATGTGATGTATGGTGTGTTCCATTCTATATGTGATGTATGGTGTGTTCCATTCTATATGTGATGTATGGTGTGTTCTATTCTATATGTGATGTATGGTGTGTTCCATTCTATATGTGATGTTTGGTGTGTTCTATTCTACATGTGATGTATGGTGTGTTCTATTCTATACTATATGTGATGTATGGTGTGTTCTATTCTATATGTGATGTATGGTGTGTTCTATTCTATTTGTGATGTATGGTGTGTTCCATTCTATTTGTGATGTATGGTGTGTTCCATTCTATATGTGATGTATGGTGTGTTCTATTCTATATGTGATGTACGGTGTGTTCTATTCTATATGTGATGTATGGTCTGTTCTATTCTATATGTGAATTATGGTCTGTTTTTTTCCATTTGTGATGTATGGTGTGTTCTATTCTATATGTGATGTATGGTGTGTTCTATTATATATGTGATGTACGGTGTGTTCTATTCTATATGTTATGTATTGTGTGTTCTATTCTATATGTGATGTACAGTGTGTTCTATTCTACACAGCATGTGATGTATGGTGTGTTCTATTCTATATGTCATCTATGGTCTATTCTACACAGTATGGGATGTATGGTGTGTTCTATTCTATATGTCATCTATGGTCTATTCAATACAGTACGTGATGTACAGTGTGTTCTATTCTATATGCGATGTACAGTGTGTTCTATTCTACACAGTATGTGATGTATGGTGTGTTCTATTCTATATGTCATCTATGGTCTATTCTACACAGTATGTGATGTATGTTGTGTTCTATTCTATATGTGATGTATGTTGTGTTCTATTCTATATGTGATGTATGGTGTGTTCTATTCTATCTGTCATCTATGGTCTATTCTACACAGTATGTGATGTATGTTGTGTTCTATTCTATATGTCATCTATGGTCTATTCAATACAGTATGTGATGTATGGTGTGTTCTATTCTATCTGTCATCTATGGTCTATTCAATACAGTATGTGATGTATGGTGTGTTCTATTCTATATGTCATCTATGGTCTATTCTACACAGTATGTGATGTACGGTGTGTTCTATTCTATATGTGATCTATGTTGTGTTCTATTCTATATGTCATCTATGGTCTATTCAATACAGTACGTGATGTATGGTGTGTTCTATTCTATCTGTCATCTATGGTCTATTCAATACAGTATGTGATGTATGGTGTGTTCTATTCTATATGTCATCTATGGTCTATTCAATACAGTACGTGATGTATGGTGTGTTCCATTCTATATGTCATCTATGGTCTATTCAATACAGTATGTGATGTATGGTGTGTTCTATTCTATATGTCATCTATGGTCTATTCAATACAGTACGTGATGTATGGTGTGTTCTATTCTATATGTCATCTATGGTCTATTCAATACAGTATGTGATGTATGGTGTGTTCTATTCTATATGTCATCTATGGTCTATTCAATACAGTACGTGATGTACAGTGTGTTCTATTCTATATGTGATGTATGGTGTGTTCTATTCTATATGTCATCTATGGTCTATTCAATACAGTACGTGATGTACAGTGTGTTCTATTCTATATGCGATGTACAGTGTGTTCTATTCTATATGTGATGTATTGTGTGTTCTATTCTATATGTGATGTACAGTGTGTTCTATTCTATATGTTATGTATTGTGTGTTCTATTCTATATGTGATGTACAGTGTGTTCTATTCTACACAGTATGTGATGTATGTTGTGTTCTATTCTATCTGTCATCTATGGTCTATTCAATACAGTATGTGATGTATGGTGTGTTCTATTCTATATGTCATCTATGGTCTATTCAATACAGTACGTGATGTATGGTGTGTTCCATTCTATATGTCATCTATGGTCTATTCAATACAGTACGTGATGTATGGTGTGTTCCATTCTATATGTCATCTATGGTCTATTCAATACAATACGTGATGTATGGTGTGTTCCATTCTATATGTCATCTATGGTCTATTCAATACAGTACGTGATGTATGGTGTGTTCCATTCTATATGTCATCTATGGTCTATTCAATACAGTATGTGATGTATGGTGTGTTCCATTCTATATGTCATCTATGGTCTATTCAATACAGTATGTGATGTATGGTGTGTTCCATTCTATATGTCATCTATGGTCTATTCAATACAGTATGTGATGTATGGTGTGTTCCATTCTATATGTGATGTATGGTGTGTTCTATTCTATATGTCATCTATGGTCTATTTAATACAGTATGTGATGTATGGTGTGTTCCATTCTATATGTGATGTATGGTGTGTTCTATTCTATATGTGATGTATGGTGTGTTCTATTCTATATGTGATGTATGGTGTGTTCTATTCTATATGTGATGTACGGTGTGTTCTATTCTATATGTGATGTATGGTGTGTTCTATTCTATATGTCATCTATGGTCTATTCAATACAGTACGTGATGTATGGTGTGTTCCATTCTATATGTCATCTATGGTCTATTCAATACAGTATGTGATGTATGGTGTGTTCCATTCTATATGTGATGTATGGTGTGTTCTATTCTATATGTCATCTATGGTCTATTCAATACAGTATGTGATGTATGGTGTGTTCCATTCTATATGTGATGTATGGTGTGTTCTATTCTATATGTGATGTATGGTGTGTTCTATTCTATATGTGATGTATGGTGTGTTCTATTCTATATGTGATGTATGGTGTGTTCTATTCTATATGTGATGTATGGTGTGTTCTATTCTATATGTGATGTACGGTGTGTTCTATTCTATATGTGATGTATGGTGTGTTCTATTCTATATGTCATCTATGGTCTATTCAATACAGTACGTGATGTATGGTGTGTTCTATGCTATATGTGATGTTTGGTGTGTTCTATTCTATATGTGATGTATGGTGTGTTCTATTCTATATGTGATGTATGGTGTGTTCTATTCTATATGTGATGTATGGTGTGTTCTATTCTATATGTGATGTACGGTGTGTTCTATTCTATATGTGATGTACGGTGTGTTCTATTCTATATGTGATGTATGGTGTGTTCTATTCTATATGTCATCTATGGTCTATTCAATACAGTACGTGATGTATGGTGTGTTCTATTCTATATGTGATGTATGGTGTGTTCTATTCTATATGTGATGTATGGTGTGTTCTATTCTATATGTGATGTATGGTGTGTTCTATTCTATATGTGATGTATGGTGTGTTCTATTCTATATGTGATGTATGGTGTGTTCTATTCTATATGTGATGTATGGTGTGTTCTATTCTATATGTGATGTATGGTGTGTTCTATTCTATATGTGATGTATGGTGTGTTCTATTCTATATGTGATGTATGGTGTGTTCTATTCTATATGTGATGTATGGTGTGTTCTATTCTATATGTGATGTATGGTGTGTTCTATTCTATATGTGATGTATGGTGTGTTCTATTCTATATGTGATGTACGGTGTGTTCTATTCTATATGTGATGTATGGTGTGTTCTATTCTATATGTGATGTATGGTGTGTTCTATTCTATATGTGATGTATGGTGTGTTCTATTCTATATGTGATGTATGGTGTGTTCTATTCTATTTGTGATGTATGGTGTGTTCTATTCTATATGTGATGTATGGTGTGTTCTATTCTATTTGTGATGTATGGTGTGTTCTATTCTATATGTGATGTATGGTGTGTTCTATTCTATTTGTGATGTATGGTGTGTTCTATTCTATATGTGATGTATGGTGTCTTCTATGCTATATGTGATGTATGGTGTGTTCTATTCTAGACGTGATGTATGGTCTGTTCTATTCTATATGTGATGTATGGTGTGTTCTATTCATAATGTGATGTATGGTGTGTTCTCTTCTATATGTGATGTATGGTGTGTTCTACTCTTCATGTGATGTATGGTGTGTTCTATTCATTATGTGGTGTGTGGTGTGTTCTATGCTATGTGTGATATATGGCGTGTTCTATGCTATATGTGATATATGGTGTGTTCTATTCTATATGTGATGTATGGTCTGTTCTATTCTATATGTGATGTATGGTCTGTTCTATTCTATATGTGATGTACGGTGTGTTCTATTCATGATGTGGTGTGTGGTGTGTTCTATGCTATGTGTGATGTATGGTGTGTTCTATTCTATATGTGATGTATGGTGTGTTCTATTCTATATATGATGTATGGTCTGTTCTATTCTATATGTGATGTATGGTGTGTTCTATTCTATATGTGATGTATGGTCTGTTCTATTCATAATGTGATGTATGGTGTGTTCTCTTCTATATGTGATGTATGGTGTGTTCTACTCTTCATGTGATGTATGGTGTGTTCTATTCTATATGTGATGTATGGTGTGTTCTATTATATACTATATGTTATGTATGGTGTGTTCTATTCTATATGTGATGTATGGTGTGTTCTATTCTATTCTATATGTGATGTATGGTGTGTTCTATTCTATATGTGATGTATGGTGTGTTCTATTCTACATGTGATGTATGGTGTGTTCTATTCTATACTATATGTGATGTATGGTGTGTTCTATTCTATATGTGATGTATGGTGTGTTCTACTCTTTACTATATGTGATGTATGATGTGTTCTATTCTTTACTATATGTGATGTATGGTGTGTTCTATTCTATTCTGTATGTGATGTATGATGTGTTCTATTCTTTACTATATGTGATGTATGGTGTGTTCTACTCTTTACTTACTGTGATGTATGTGATGTATTCTGATGTGATGTATGATGTGTTCTATTCTTTACTATATGTGATGTATGGTGTGTTCTACTCTTTACTATATGTGATGTATGATGTGTTCTATTCTTTACTATATGTGATGTATGATGTGTTCTACTCTTTACTATATGTGATGTATGATGTGTTCTATTCTTTACTATATGTGATGTATGGTGTGTTCTATTCTATATGTGATGTATGGTCTGTTCTATTCTATATGTGATGTATGGTGTGTTCTATTCATAATGTGATGTATGGTGTGTTCTCTTCTATATGTGATGTATGGTGTGTTCTACTCTTCATGTGATGTATGGTCTGTTCTATTCTATATGTGATGTATGGTGTGTTCTATTCAATGTGTGATGTATGGTGTGTTCTACTCTTCATGTGATGTTTGGTGTGTTCTATTCTATGTGTGATGTATGGTGTGTTCTACTCTTCATGTGATGTATGGTGTGTTCTATTCTACATGTGATGTACGGTGTGTTCTATTCATTATGTGGTGTGTGGTGTGTTCTATGCTATGTGTGATGTATGGTGTGTTCTATGCTATATGTGATGTATGGTGTGTTCTATTCTATATATGATGTATGGTCTGTTCTATTCTATATGTGATGTATGGTCTGTTCTATTCTATATATGATGTATGGTGTGTTCTATTCTATGTGTGATGTGTGGTGTGTTCTATGCTATATGTGGTGTGTGGTGTGTTCTATGCTATGTGTGATGTATGGTGTGTTCTATTCTATATGTGATGTATGGTGTGTTCTATTCTATATGTGATGTATGGTCTGTTCTATTCTATATGTGATGTATGGTGTGTTCTACTCTACATGTGATGTATGGTGTGTTCTTTTCTACATGTGATGTTTGGTGTGTTCTATTCTATATGTGATGTATGGTGTGTTCTATTCTATGCGGGATATATGGTGTGTTCTATTCTATTCTGTATGTGATTTATGATGTGTTCTATTCTTTACTATATGTGATGTATGGTGTGTTCTATTCCATTTGTGATGTATGGTGTGTTCTATTCTATATGTGATGTATGGTCTGTTCTATTCTATATGTGATGTATGGTCTGTTATATTCATAATGTGATGTATGGTGTGTTCTATTCCATTTGTGATGTATCGTGTGTTCTATTCTATATGTGATGTATGGTCTGTTCTATTCTATATGTGATGTATGGTGTGTTCTACTCTTCATGTGATGTATGGTGTGTTCTATTCTACATGTGATGTTTGGTGTGTTCTATTCTATGTGTGATGTACGGTGTCTTCTATGCTAAATGTGATGTACGGTGTGTTCTATTCATTATGTGGTGTGTGATGTGTTCTATGCTATGTGTGATGTATGGTGTGTTCTATGCTATATGTGATGTATGGTGTGTTCTATTCATTATGTGGTGTGTGTGTGTGTTCTATGCTATATGTGATGTATGGTGTGTTCTATTCTATGTTGTGATGTGATGTATGTGTGTTCTATTCTATATGTGATGTATGGTGTGTTCTATTCTATATGTGATGTATGGTGTGTCCTATTCTATATGTGATGTATGGTCTGTTCTATTCTATATGTGATGTATGGTGTGTTCTATTCTACATGTGATGTATGGTGTGTTCTATTCTATATGTGATGTATGGTGTGTTCTACTCTACATGCAATGTATGGTGTGTTCTATTCTACATGTGATGTATGGTGTATTCTATTCTACATGTGATGTTTGGTGTGTTCTATTCTATATGTGATGTTTGGTGTGTTCTATTCTACATGTGATGTTTGGTGTGTTCTATTCTATATGTGATGTTTGGTGTGTTCTATTCTATATGTGATGTTTGGTGTGTTCTATTCTTTACATGTGATGTTTGGTGTGTTCTATTCTATATGTGATGTATGGTGTATTCTATTCTACATGTGATGTTTGGTGTGTTCTATTCTATATGTGATGTTTGGTGTGTTCTATTCTACATGTGATGTTTGGTGTGTTCTATTCTACATGTGATGTTTGGTGTGTTCTATTCTATATGTGATGTTTGGTGTGTTCTATTCTACATGTGATGTATGGTGTGTTCTATTCTACATGTGATGTATGGTGTATTCTATTCTACATGTGATGTTTGGTGTGTTCTATTCTATATGTGATGTATGGTGTGTTCTCTTCTATATGTGATGTATGGTGTGTTCTACTCTTCATGTGATGTATGGTGTGTTCTATTCTATATGTGATGTATGGTGTGTTCTATTCTATATGTGATGTATGGTGTGTTCTATTCTATTCTATATGTGATGTATGGTGTGTTCTATTCTATATGTGATGTATGGTGTGTTCTACTCTTTACTATATGTGATGTATGATGTGTTCTATTCTATATGTGATGTATGGTGTGTTCTACTCTTTACTATATGTGATGTATGGTGTGTTCTATTCTATATGTGATGTATGGTGTGTTCTACTCTTTACTATATGTGATGTATGGTGTGTTCTATTCTATATGTGATGTATGGTGTGTTCTACTCTTTACTATATGTGATGTATGGTGTGTTCTATTCTACATGTGATGTATGGTGTGTTCTATTCTATACTATATGTGATGTATGGTGTGTTCTATTCTATATGTGATGTATGGTGTGTTCTACTCTTTACTATATGTGATGTATGATGTGTTCTATTCTTTACTATATGTGATGTATGGTGTGTTCTATTCTATTCTGTATGTGATGTATGATGTGTTCTATTCTTTACTATATGTGATGTATGGTGTGTTCTACTCTTTACTATATGTGATGTATGATGTGTTCTATTCTTTACTATATGTGATGTATGGTGTGTTCTACTCTTTACTATATGTGATGTATGATGTGTTCTATTCTTTACTATATGTGATGTATGATGTGTTCTACTCTTTACTATATGTGATGTATGATGTGTTCTATTCTTTACTATATGTGATGTATGGTGTGTTCTATTCTATATGTGATGTATGGTCTGTTCTATTCTATATGTGATGTATGGTGTGTTCTATTCATAATGTGATGTATGGTGTGTTCTCTTCTATATGTGATGTATGGTGTGTTCTACTCTTCATGTGATGTATGGTCTGTTCTATTCTATATGTGATGTATGGTGTGTTCTATTCAATGTGTGATGTATGGTGTGTTCTACTCTTCATGTGATGTTTGGTGTGTTCTATTCTATGTGTGATGTATGGTGTGTTCTACTCTTCATGTGATGTATGGTGTGTTCTATTCTACATGTGATGTTTGGTGTGTTCTATTCTATGTGTGATGTATGGTGTCTTCTATGCTATATGTAATGTACGGTGTGTTATATTCATTATGTGGTGTGTGGTGTGTTCTATGCTATGTGTGATGTATGGTGTGTTCTATTCTATATGTGATGTATGGTGTGTTCTATTCTATGTGTGATGTGTGGTGTGTTCTATGCTATGTGTGATGTATGGTGTGTTCTATTCCATTTGTGATGTATGGTGTGTCCTATTCTGTATATGGTGTATGGTGTCTTCTATGCTATATGTGATGTACGGTGTGTTCTATTCTATATGTGAATTATGGTCTGTTCTTTTCCATTTGTGATGTATGGTGTGTTCCATTCTATATGTGATGTATGGTGTGTTCTACTCTACATGTGATGTATGGTGTATTCTATTCTACATGTGATGTATGGTGTGTTCGATTCTATATGTGATGTATGGTGTGTTCTATTCTATGTGTGATGTATGGAGTGTTCTATTCCATTTGTGATGTATGGTGTGTCCTATTCTGTATATGATGTATGGTGTCTTATATGCTATATGTGATATATGGTGTGTTCTATTCTATATGTGATGTATGGGTCTGTTCTATTCTATATGTGATGTATGGTGTGTTCTATTCTATATGTGATGTATGGTGTCTTATATGCTATATGTGATATATGGTGTGTTCTATTCTATATGTGATGTATGGGTCTGTTCTATTCAATGTGTGATGTATGGTGTGTTCTCTTCTATATGTGATGTATGGTGTGTTCTACTCTTCATGTGATGTTTGGTGTGTTCTATTCTACATGTGATGTTTGGTGTGTTCTATTCTATGTGTGATATATGGTGTCTTCTATGCTATATGTGATGTACGGTGTGTTCTATTCATTATGTGGTGTGTGGTGTGTTCTATGCTATGTGTGATGTATGGTGTGTTCTATGCTATATGTGATGTATGGTGTGTCCTATTCTATATATGATGTATGGTGTGTTCTATTCTATGTGTGATGTGTGGTGTGTTCTATGCTATATGTGGTGTGTGGTGTGTTCTATGCTATGTGTGATGTATGGTGTGTTCTATTCTATATGTGATGTATGGTGTGTTCTATTCTATATGTGATGTATGGTCTGTTCTATTCTATATGTGATGTATGGTGTGTTCTACTCTACATGTGATGTATGGTGTGTTCTTTTCTACATGTGATGTTTGGTGTGTTCTATTCTATATGTGATGTATGGTGTGTTCTATTCTATATGTGATGTATGGTGTGTTCTACTCTACATGTGATGTATGGTGTGTTCTTTTCTACATGTGATGTATGGTGTGTTCTATTCTATATGTGATGTATGGTGTGTTCTATTCTATTCTGTATGTGATTTATGATGTGTTCTATTCTTTACTATATGTGATGTATGGTGTGTTCTATTCCATTTGTGATGTATGGTGTGTTCTATTCTATATGTGATGTATGGTCTGTTCTATTCTATATGTGATGTATGGTCTGTTATATTCATAATGTGATGTATGGTGTGTTCTATTCCATTTGTGATGTATGGTGTGTTCTATTCTATATGTGATGTATGGTCTGTTCTATTCTATATGTGATGTATGGTGTGTTCTATTCATAATGTGATGTATGGTGTGTTCTCTTCTATATGTGATGTATGGTGTGTTCTACTCTTCATGTGATGTATGGTGTGTTCTATTCTACATGTGATGTTTGGTGTGTTCTATTCTATGTGTGATGTACGGTGTCTTCTATGCTAAATGTGATGTACGGTGTGTTCTATTCATTATGTGGTGTGTGATGTGTTCTATGCTATGTGTGATGTATGGTGTGTTCTATGCTATATGTGATGTATGGTGTGTTCTATTCATTATGTGGTGTGTGGTGTGTTCTATGCTATATGTGATGTATGGTGTGTTCTATTCTATTTGTGATGTATGGTGTGTTCTATGCTATATGTGATGTATGGTGTGTTCTATTCTATATGTGATGTATGGTGTGTCCTATTCTATATGTGATGTATGGTCTGTTCTATTCTATATGTGATGTATGGTGTGTTCTATTCTACATGTGATGTATGGTGTGTTCTATTCTATATGTGATGTATGGTGTGTTCTACTCTACATGCAATGTATGGTGTGTTCTATTCTACATGTGATGTATGGTGTATTCTATTCTATATGTGATGTTTGGTGTGTTCTATTCTACATGTGATGTTTGGTGTGTTCTATTCTATATGTGATGTTTGGTGTGTTCTATTCTATATGTGATGTTTGGTGTGTTCTATTCTACATGTGATGTTTGGTGTGTTCTATTCTATATGTGATGTATGGTGTATTCTATTCTACATGTGATGTTTGGTGTGTTCTATTCTATATGTGATGTTTGGTGTGTTCTATTCTACATGTGATGTTTGGTGTGTTCTATTCTACATGTGATGTTTGGTGTGTTCTATTCTATATGTGATGTTTGGTGTGTTCTATTCTACATGTGATGTATGGTGTGTTCTATTCTACATGTGATGTATGGTGTATTGTATTCTACATGTGATGTTTGGTGTGTTCTATTCTATATGTGATGTATGGTGTGTTCTATTCTATATGTGATGTATGGTGTGTTCTATTCTATATGTGATGTATGGTGTGTTCTATTCTATGTGTGATGTATGGTGTGTTCTATTCTATATGTGATGTATGGTGTGTCCTATTCTATATGTGATGTATGGTGTGTCCTATTCTATATGTGATGTATGGTGTGTTCTATTCTATATGTGATGTATGGTGTGTTCTATTCTACATGTGATGTATGGTGTGTTCTATTCTATATGCGATGTATGGTGTGTTCTACTCTACATGCGATGTATGGTGTGTTCTATTCTACATGTGATGTTTGGTGTGTTCTATTCTACATGTGATGTTTGGTGTGTTCTATTCTATGTGTGATGTATGGTGTATTCTATTCTACATGTGATGTGTGGTGTGTTCTATGCTATATGTGATGTGTGGTGTGTTCTATGCTATATGTGATGTGTGGTATGTTCTATGCTATATGTGATGTGTGGTGTGTTCTATGCTATATGTGATGTGTTCTATTCTATGTGTGATGTATGGTGTATTCTATGCTATATGTGATGTGTGGTGTGTTCTATGCTATATGTGATGTGTGGTGTGTTCTATGCTATATGTGATGTGTGGTGTGTTCTATGCTATATGTGATGTGTGGTGTGTTCTATTCTATGTGTGATGTATGGTGTGTTCTATGCTATATGTGATGTGTGGTGTGTTCTATTCTATGTGTGATGTGTGGTATGTTCTATGCTATATGTGATGTGTGGTGTGTTCTATGCTATATGTGATGTATGGTGTGTTCTATGCTATATGTGATGTGTGGTATGTTCTATGCTATATGTGATGTGTGGTGTGTTCTATGCTATATGTGATGTATGGTGTGTTCTGTGCTATATGTGATGTATGGTGTGTTCTATGCTATATGTGATGTGTGGTGTGTTCTATGCTATATGTGATGTGTGGGGTGTTCTATGCTATATGTGATGTGTGGTGTGTTCTATGCTATATGTGATGTATGGTGTGTTCTATGCTATATGTGATGTATGGTGTGTTATATGCTATATGTGATGTATGGTGTGTTCTATGCTATATGTGATGTGTGGTGTGTTCTATGCTATATGTGATGTATGGTGTGTTCTATGCTATATGTGATGTGTGGTGTGTTCTATGCTATATGTGATGTATGGTGTGTTCTATGCTATATGTGATGTGTGGTGTGTTCTATGCTATATGTGATGTATGGTATGTTCTATGCTATATGTGATGTATGGTGTGAAATCAACTCAATCTTTATTCGTCACATGTGCCAAATACGATAGGTGTAGACTTTACCGTGAAATGCTCATTTACAAGCCTTTAACCAACAATACACCCGAGTTTTGATTTTCCTACTTTCTCCACTTTCTCTCTCTCTCTCTCTCTCTCTCTCCGTCATCTCTCTCTCTCTCTCTTTCTATCGCTCCCTTTTCCCCTTGCTCTCTCCTATCTGACATTCCTTGACATTCGTCTGAGGGTCTGAGGTAGAATGCTCTTCCCTGCGTCATCGTCGCCATGGTAAATCTTACGCCATATGGTTGCCGGTCACACTCTGTGGTTTAAAGGGAGAATGACAGGCAGAGCAGTGCGTCTGTGTGATGCATTATTGGACATCTGTTTATGAAATTAGGTCTGGTATTTGCTGTTATTGGATTTTCAATAGAAGGTGGATTCTTATTGCAGTGGGATTACTTGCAAACTCCCTTTTTGTATTTTTTTAAATATGTTCAATCATTTAAAATTCTCAGTAATATGTGATAACATTTTCAAAGCATTTAATTTAGCAATATCCATGATTATTTTGGAAACAATACATTACATAAAATACATTTTAGTAAGGTAATTCAAATGTTTACTAGTCCGTATTTATCTTTAAGCAAACAAAAATGTCTCTTAAAATTAGATGTTGTATTTTTCACATTTGTGTCGCAATTCCTATTGTATTGAGAATTGGTTTAAATTATTAAATTCCTTTCGCCACCATTAAATCTAAACGGAAGAGCAGTAGCAGGAATTGAGTCATTGTTATTGTAAAACATTTAGACAAGATTGAATTTAGAATAGTACATTACAAGAATGAGCGAGTTCTACTGTTCCATCTCTCTCTCTTACCCACAATATTATGACACAGTGTCTGGAAGTCTTTCCTTTCCTTTAGTAGTATTGTACTGGAATAATTCACAGTAGCCTACTGAAACTCTTGCTGTAAAAAACAACTCATGTTGTATGTACAGATGTAGGATCTTTGTTGATCCAGTTTGCTACAGCAGGAAAGTCATCGTGCAGCAAAAAGGAATGTGAATTAATTATTATGTGGATTAGAATTTTTGTTATGGCAAATCAAGTCTGACATTCAGTGGAAATTACACATTTTAGAAGCCTTTTTTAAACCTTGAATACACAACAAATTGCAACAAAAGAGTGATCAAATTAAGATCTATAGAGAATATACTGTATATACACTATATGGCCATAAGTATGTGGACACCCCTTCAAATGACTGGATTCGGCTATTTCAGCCACATCCTTTGCTGGCAGGTGTATAGAATTGAGCCCATATCCATCTCCGTAGACAAACAGTGGCAGTAGAATGGCCCATACTGAAGAGCTCAGGGACTTTCAACCATTCCAACAAGTCAGTTCATCAGATTTCTGCCCTGCTTGTGCTGCCCTGGGCAACTGTAAATGCTGTTATTGTGAAGTGGAAACATCTAGGAGAAACAACACGAAGTGGTAGGCCACACAAGCTCACAGAACGCGGCCGCCGAGTGGTGAAGCGCGTAGCGCATTACAACCGTCTGTCCTCTGTTGTAACACTCACTACCGAGTTCCAAACTGCCTCTGGAAGCAACGTCAGCACAAGAACCATTCGTCTGGAGCTTCATGAAATGGGTTTCCGTGGCCGAGCAGCCGCACACAAGTCTAAGATCACCATGCGTAGGAGAGGTGGAAAACTCTCTGCCATTGGATTCTGGAGCAGTGGAAACTCGTTCTCTGGAGGGATGACTCCCACTTCACCTTCTGGCAGTCCAACGGACGAATCTGGGTTTGGTGGATGCCAGGATGCCAGTAATGTTTGAGTGTGCCCCCGGCTGTTGGTAAATGTTAAAAACCCAATAAAATTGTGCGATCTGGTTTGCTTAATATAAGGAATTTGATGTATTGTATTTACTTACACTTTTTTACTTTCAATCAAGTATGATGCTTTTTCCACCACTGTCTGTTCCTATGTGTACAATACCATATTGTACCATTAGTATCTCCACGTAATTACTAATTGCATAATGTCTGTCTCTGGTCTGTATCATTATGCTAACAAAGGGTCAGTCTGTAAAGTTAACTTCTTCAGTGTAACTGTGAACATCCATTAATAATGTTGCATAATGCTACAAGCATTGGGATGCTAGGCTAAGGGAGGCTAAGGGAAGCTAGGCTCAGGAAAGCTAGGCTAAGGGAAGCTAGTCTAAGGGAAGCTAGGCTAAGGGAAGCTAGGCTATGTGGTTCTTCTGCAGTGATGCAGACGGACTCCTTGTCCTGCCTGGGCTGTGAATAGCAGTCCCGGGGATGTTGCTGTTGTTAAATGAGGCTAGCGTTCTTATCCTGCTAGACTCTAATCTAATTCCATCTGTAAAGAACTAAGAGCACTAGAGCCGTGGGTCTTCCTACTGTAGAATGGCTCATAGTATTGTCTGGATTGGAATGGTATCAAACACCTCAAACACAGGGTTTCCATGTGTTTCATCTCATTCCATTCACTCCATCCAGCCATTATTATTCCAGCTCCTCACCAGCCTCTTGTGCTTCCTGCTTTATCTTTGCCTTGCATGGTCTTCGTCTTAACGCCTTCCTTAATAACCCTTCCCATAACAAGTCCATTAACACTCGTCCCTTAACATGGCTTTAACCCGGCCTCCGCTGTCCTGTCCTGTCCGACTGTCCAAGCTCAGCTAATGTCCTCCCAGACTTTACAGACAGATATGTAGAGAATAACAAGGGCAGAGATTTAAACTTCTCTCTCAGATAGCTAAATATTACAGATCTATTACATGCAGCAGAGAGCAGTGTATACATACACCACTCTGGTTTGCTATTTCAAGGAAAGTGCAACCTTTGCCTTGGGCCTTAATTATGTTCAATTTGCCAACCCGGGCCTGAAACCTATTGGAGGGAGTGTGGGGTTGGAAAAGCTCTCTGACCTATTTATCACCGCAGCCTTCCCTTCTCTGACAGGGAGAAAGAGAGGGAGAGAAAGAGGCAGAGAGAGGGAGCATTACGATACTCAGATCAACAGGAAAGGGCTGCGGCATCGCCTGACTCTGAAAAAAGAAATCATATTGTGCGTCCGTATCAAGAAATGTTCCAGACGATTCCATATGGTGTTTTATGTGTAGAATGTGTCAGGCAAAGACAGCACGATAACTATCTAGTCCATTGTCTGAAAGAGGTACATTTTAAAACCGCAGCGATATCAATTTACTGTCTATTATTTTAATAGGAAACTTCTGTGTGAGGCGAGTGTGAGTGCATTTAAGTCTGTGTGCTTAGCATGTGTCTGTGTGCTTAGCATGAGTCTGTGTGCGCATGTCTTATGTGTGAGCAGGAGTCCGCAGTTGTGCTCTCGATCCCCCCTGCTCTTCCTCTTGTCATCTCTGCTCCATCGTCTTCCTCAAGACATTTGAAGCTTGCTCTGTGAATAGGCCTAAGTGAGCTAACATATCAGTTATTATATTGAAATGAAGGCCAGGGCAACAAAAGCATAGTGCACCCTAGGGGGACCAGGTTGTCATTTGAGGCATAGCCAGTGACATGGCATATCGTGCTGTTTCACCTGTGACCAGCAGCATTGCTGTTTTATCTCCTGAGCAGGGCTGTGCTATCTCAATAGAGACTGGAGGAGAGAGCTTCTTCAAACTACATTACTGACGCAAACACTGAGGAGGCCATTGACCTTTCATTACAGCTGCTGATAAGGCCAACTCTCTCTCCCTGTTTCTCTCTCTATCTCTCCCTCTCTCCCCTCCCCTCCGTCTCTACCCCCTCTTTTTCTCCCATCTCTCTCTTCGGATCGGCCTAAATGTTAATTCACTGTATCTGTTACAGTTAAACTGAAGTGCTATTTTCCTATTTTCTAAACTTCTTCCTCTTTATGTGTCAATGCAGGGAGCAAACAAAGCCATCTCAGGTGTTCATAAAGCAAACAGCCATCTAACAGGTGATCAGTCAGCAAACACAGCCATCTAACAGGTGATCAGTCAGCAAACACAGCTATCTAACACAGGTGATCTGAGGATACATGTATGTGTGGGTGACTGAAATATCTTGTTTGTAAGGCATCTCTATAGTCTTAGTGTATGGTTGAGTTGGATATAAATGCATAGTAAACTGCTTCTAGAGGCTGAATGAAATGTTCTCATTAAGATGTTTTCTTTAGGATCAATAAACAAATGCTAATAACCTCCTAATTATTTTTCCCCGCAGCACATTCAGGGACTCTGAATATTCATATTTGACCAAAAAGTACAGCAATTATTCGTATTTGCATGTATATTGTGTTATGTTTATTTGAGTACTGTGGCTTTACCATACAAAGGTGTTTCTCTTCAAGTACCTCAAAATACATCTATCAATACAAAGCAGACGTTGTTATACAGTGTGTCTCAATCATAATATGTACTTATTTTATTTGTCTATAAATCAAATTGAGGTCTTTTGTCATGGTACATTCTTCAAGTCATTTCAGAAAACACTACACAAAGTTGAGGGCCACGAGGGTATATATTAGGTTTTGTGACACTCGTTGAAAGAATGTTCAACGTCCCTCCAATCTTTCCCTATAAAAGTAGAATGCTCTCGAAACATTGACTCAATACAATGTGCCCGTATTTGGATCCCATTGTGATTCGGGATGAAAACGTTGTGCATTACTAATGCAATTTGACTTGCTGGGGCAATTGTGTGGAAGAACATAGGCCCATTTCCTTGAGAGGCGAGCTTTTAAACTGTCACCTCTCTCTCTGTCCCTCTCTCTCGCTCTCTGTCTGTCTCTCTCTCTCTCCCTGTCTCCCTCTCTCTCTCCCTGTCTGTCTCTCTCTCTCTGTCTGTCTCTCTCTCTGTCTGTCTCTCTCTCTCTCTGTCTGTCTCTCTCTCTCTGTCTGTCTCTCTGTCTCCCTCTCTCTCTCTGTCTCCCTCTCTCTCTCTCCCTCCCTCTCTCTCTCTCTGTCTCCCTCTCTGTCTCCCTCTCTCTCTCCTCCACAGAGAAACCTTCTTGCGTCCTCTCCTCTATGTTGGACAATAGAGGCCTGAATACAGCTCTAATGCTATTTCCCTGCCACCGCTGCATTCAGAGGTAGTAGTTAGTTAAATGACTGATAAGGCTTCTTGTCCCTTGTCAGGGCTTTTAGTCCAGCGTGTGTATTGTCTGAAAGTGGACATTAATAACGCATGCGGTTGAGTTGCCCAGGAGAAACACTGTAAAGCCATGATTCAAGCTGCCAGTCATCTTACTGATGTATGTAAAGGTCTTTTTCTTCCATTCACCTCTCTGTCCTGGTGAATAGTTGATTTCTTACTGATATAATCAGAAAAGTAGACAGCAAACAAAAAAAGTTAACAATTCAATGATTCTATGTCAGACGAGGAAGAAAATATAGGTGCACCTCTCACTTGGTGGACAGTGGGTGAATTATTTAAATAATGATTCACAGTGACAAAGCTTGATACGTGCCGCACGCCAACAACAGTAACAGCTCATGAATAATGCAGAGCAGCCGTGGGCTATAGATTAAGTGTGAATTTTAATTCATTTGCCCTTTGGGAGGCAATGCATATTCAAACAAAGGTGTAGATGCCCGCCGCCCGGTGCTGCCAACTCGCCTATCCCCGGCTCATGTGAGGAAATATATATAACAGACATCATCTATGTTGGACAGTAGAGGCCCACGTTACGTACTGTTAAATACCAGCAAACTTCCTGTCCTATTAGAGGACAGTACATCAGCTCACCGAGTGGGTAAATGGTTTAAACTGGGCTTTACTCCCCGCCCCAGCCCCTTTGGCTAGTAGTTGTGACCCCCCATAGCTCTTAAGTGCTAAGTCACCGGTGCAGGGAAAGCCCATTAGCTTGCAGGAGGGGGAGACAGGAGTTTGAGTGATTAGGCTGATTGGATGTAGCAGCACTGGATTGATCAGGTCAGGACTAATCAGCCTCAGAATAGGAGAATGGAGGGAGGGAGGGAGGGAGAGAGAGAGAGAGAGAGACAGGACTGCACTGCTGCTACTGCTGTCCAATGCAAAGGGCCGTCATGTCATCTACACACAGGTGCACACACATACAGTGGAGTGACGGAGTCAGCAGGGAGGCCAAGCGTGATCTGCCAGTGAGAGAAACACACAGCCCTAGTTTCAATCGATCGATTGATCCATTGCAATGACTGATAACAGTTTTCCTTCTTGATGATGTGCTGCACACGTCTTTTGTAATGATTTCATTTGCAGGAAAATGGAGAGCAGATAAGAAAAGTTACACCAAATAAATACTAGAGAATCCAATTTTTTGGGTGTTTTATTATTTAATCCCATTTCACATGATTAAACCTGTTCTTTAATGTCCCTCCATTACAACCCTCACCACCTCTGTGTCCCTGCACACCTCCTCCTACTTCTCCACCCAGTTTCTTCCCTCCTTCCTCATCCCTGGAACCTTCCATTAAGGACAGATTGCTTTTGTTTAGGAGATGATTTGCACATTTACTCACACTTTATCAATGACCTCTAGGCGTGAGTCGCCCCGGTAGCGTGGTGGAGGCAAGGGAAGCGCTGGTATTGGACAGAGATAAATGACTCATTAGCCCCAGATTGATCACGAGCCACTACGCTAGTGAAGACATTTCATCATTAATATTTCAATGTAATTATTTACGCGCGGGTTGACTCTGAGCTCCTCATTTAGGCATCTCCATGGTGATATATGAATTATTGTAATGAAGTGTTTGGATTGTTATTTTGTCTCTCCCTAACGCCCCCTCTCTCCCTAACGCCCCCTCTCTCCCTAACGCCCCCTCTCTCCCTAACGCCCCCTCTCTCCCTAACGCCCCCTCTCCCTCCTAACGCCCCCTCTCCCTCTAACGCCCCCTCTCCCTCTAACGCCCCCTCTCTCCCTTACCCCCTCTCTCCCTAACGCCCCCTCTCTCCCTAACGCCCCCTCTCCCTCTCTCTCCCTTACCCCCCCTCTCTCCCTAACGCCCCCTCTCTCCCTAACGCCCCTCTCCCTCTCTCTCCCTTACCCCCCTCTCTCCCTAACGCCCCCTCTCTCCCTAACGCCCCTCTCCCTCTCTCTCCCTTACCCCCTCTCTCCCTAACGCCCCCTCTCTCCCTAACGCCCCCTCTCCCTCTCTCTCCCTAACGCCCCCTCTCTCCCTAACGCCCCTCTCTCCCTAACGCCCCTCTCCCTCTCTCCCTACCCCCTCTCCCTCCCTACCCCTCTCCCCTCTCTCTCCCTACCCCCTCTCTCCTAACGCCCCCCTCTCCCTCTCTCCCCCTCTCCCTCTCTCCCTACCCCCTCTCCCTCTCTCTCTCCCTACCCCCTTCTCTCTCCCTAACCCTCCCTCTCCCTAACCCCCCTCTCTAACCCCCTCTCCCTCTCCCTAACCCCCTCTCCTTTTTCTCTCTCTCTCCCCCCCTCTCTCTCCCTAACCCTCCCTCTCCCTCCCTAACCCCCTCTCTAACCCCCCCTCTCCCTCTCTCTAACCCCCCCTCTCCCTCTCTCTAACCCCCTCTCCTTTTTCTCTCTCTCTCTCTGGCGCTCTGGAAAATAATGAGGCTTTATCAACACGCTGCTCTGCATCTGTGGTTCATGTGTCTTAGATCCTGTCAGTCAACAGGCGTGTGTGGTGTCAGTCACTCAGATATCAGATGGGCTTGTATCTTACACACTCTGATCTGCAGGGTGGAAAGAAGCAGGGAAAAAAGAGACAGGAAGGAAAGAGACAGGAAGGAAAGAGGCAGGGAGGAAAGAGGCAGGGAGGAAAGAGGCAGGGAGGAAAGAGGCAGAGAGGAAAGAGGCAGGGAGGAAAGAGTCAGGGAGGAAAGAGTCAGGGAGGAAAGAGTCAGGGAGGAAAGAGGCAGGGAGGAAAGAGGCAGGGAGGAAAGAGGCAGAGAGGAAAGAGTCAGGGAGGAAAGAGGCAGAGAGGAAAGAGTCAGAGAGGAAAGAGGCAGAGAGGAAAGAGGCAGAGAGGAAAGAGGCAGAGAGGAAAGAGGCAGAGAGGAAAGAGGCAGAGAGGAAAGAGGCAGAGAGGAAAGAGGCAGAGAGGAAAGAGGCAGAGAGGAAAGAGGCAGAGAGGAAAGAGGCAGAGAGGAAAGAGGCAGAGAGGAAAGAGGCAGAGAGGAAAGAGGCAGGAAGGAAAGAGGCAGGGAGGAAAGAGGCAGGGAGGAAAGAGGCAGAGAGGAAAGAGGCAGAGAGGAAAGAGGCAGGGAGGAAAGAGTCAGGGAGGAAAGAGTCAGGGAGGAAAGAGTCAGGGAGGAAAGAGTCAGGGAGGAAAGAGTCAGGGAGGAAAGAGGCAGAGAGGAAAGAGGCAGAGAGGAAAGAGGCAGAGAGGAAAGAGGCAGAGAGGAAAGAGGCAGAGAGGAAAGAGGCAGAGAGGAAAGAGGCAGAGAGGAAAGAGGCAGAGAGGAAAGAGGCAGAGAGGAAAGAGGCAGAGAGGAAAGAGGCAGAGAGGAAAGAGGCAGGGAGGAAAGAGGCAGGAAGGAAAGAGGCAGAGAGGAAAGAGGCAGGAAGGAAAGAGGCAGGAAGGAAAGAGGCAGGAAGGAAAGAGGCAGGAAGGAAAGAGGCAGGAAGGAAAGAGGCAGAGAGGAAAGAGGCAGAGAGGAAAGAGGCAGGAAGGAAAGAGGCAGAGAGGAAAGAGGCAGGAGAGGAAAGAGGCAGAGAGGAAAGAGGCAGGGAGGAAAGAGGCAGAGAGGAAAGAGGCAGGAAGGAAAGAGGCAGGAAGGAAAGAGGCAGAGAGGAAAGAGGCAGGAAGGAAAGAGGCAGAGAGGAAAGAGGCAGGAAGGAAAGAGGCAGAGAGGAAAGAGGCAGAGAGGAAAGAAGCAGAGAGGAAAGAGGCAGAGAGGAAAGAGGCAGAGAGGAAAGAGGCAGAGAGGAAAGAGGCAGAGAGGAAAGAGGCAGAGAGGAAAGAGGCAGAGAGGAAAGAGGCAGAGAGGAAAGAGGCAGAGAGGAAAGAGGCAGAGAGGAAAGAGGCAGAGAGGAAAGAGGCAGAGAGGAAAGAGGCAGAGAGGAAAGAGGCAGGGAGGAAAGAGGCAGAGAGGAAAGAGGCAGAGAGGAAAGAGGCAGGGAGGAAAGAGGCATGACCATGTTAGAAGTCAGGATATGCTGTTGGCTTTCAGCTGATGAGGGAGTTTGTTTTTTTCCTGCTATTTGGAATCAGAAATACACATTAGAATAGAGCAACTCTCAATCAAAACCTAACAACCTCTGCCAGGAGGAGAGAGGCTTTCCATGCAATCTGTTCAGTTGCTCTATGGGAATTAGTTCATTTTTTGTTTGTTGTGTTATAAGGACACATTCTAAAATAACTATTTATGCCCTGGTGTGAAATGAACATCATGCCTACTACACCTTAGAAGAACATAACCATCAAAAGTGCAATGATGACCTGGGATTGGTTTATTTCACGTGTGTGTTTTCTTATTGTTTCCACTGTATGAAGTGATGTGTTTTCCCATCGAGGGGGAGTGTGTGTGTTCCACTCCTGTCACTTCTGCTAACTGAGATGGTGATGACAGACAGAAACTTTCATTTCCGCTAACCCACTGTGTTCAATGAGAGACTGCAACAAAACACACACAAATACGCAAGCACGCATACAAACCCACACACAAATATGCACACGCAAGCACACACACAGTCAATCTCAGTCATTCATTCAGTCGATGTGTGCTATCAGAGCAGAATATGAACAAAACATCTTGTTAGACAACACATCTCATTTCAGGCACCATTGACACAAACACAATGCAATCCAAATTGGAGTTTCAATTCAACGCACAATCCAAATGTGAATCTCAGCTATGTGAATGTAGGGAATCAGATGGATGGAGAGGTTTGGTGATTGGATGTGACTAGGTATGGCAGTAGGCTACTAACTTGTACATCAGCATGTCTTAATCCCACTGAGGCCTAATCTGGGATTACCAACGCAGATTAAACCCTGTGATCACGCTGCATGCTCTCCACCTATCACTGATGCCGAGCCTAGTGTGGGAGGAGCTATAAAATGCAGTGTAGCATTCTGATTGGAGGAGTTACTGGTTTAAGTGTAGGGAAACTGGGAAGAGTTGCCAAGAAATTCTGATTGGCTTTCAGTGATTGGTTGTGACAGAGCTCAGGATGGATGCTTGTCTTCAGACCTGCATTAAACCACACCTTCAGATCGTACTTATAGAATGTAAAGATTACACACACACACACACACACACACACACACACACACACACACACACACACACACACACACACACACACACACACACACACACACACACACACACACAGGTCAATCTCATCACCCTGCTCAGCGGCACATGGCGGAGCGATAATTCCAGGGGTGAAAGGTCAACCTCACACTACTTCACTGGCTGAAAGGGCTGATGGGACACACACACACACACACACACACCAACCCCATGCTGCCTGTCTGGTTGAAAGGGCAGATGGGTTCTCTCTGTGTCATTATGTGAGGTGGGCCTCAGCCTGTCTGTGCAGAGGGAGGACACATTGTCATTGAGAAGAGACACACAGGGTCAGATACATAGAGAGAGAGTGAAAGAAATAAAGAGAGAGAGAGTGGGAGAGAGGCAGAGAGAGAGGGAGTGAGGGAGGGAGGGAGAGAGAGAGAGAGAAAGAAAGGGAGAGAAAGAAAGAGAGTGAGAGAGAGAGGGAGAGAGAAAAAAGAGAGAGAGAGAGAGAGAGGGGGGTGACAGTTTAAAAGAGACAGATAGCAACACAATTAGACCAAACCAAAGCATGAGAAAACAAAAATATAATTACTTGACACATTGGAAAGAATTAACAAAAAAAACGCAAACTGGAATGCTATTTGCCCCTAAACAGAGAGTACACAGTGGCAGAATACCTAACCACTGTGACTGACCCAAACTTAACGAAAGCTTTGACTATGTACATGTAACGGATGTGAAACAGCTAGCTAGTTAGCGGTGGTGCGCGTTAAATAGTGTTTGAATTGGTGACTTGCTCTGAGACCTTGAAGTAGTGGTTCCCCTTGCTCTGCAAGGGCCATAGCTTTTGTGGAGCGATGGGTAACGATGCTTTGAGGATGACTGTTGTTGATGTGTGCAGAGGGTCCCTGGTTCGCGCCCGGGTATGGGCGAGGGGACGGTCTAAAGTTATACTGTTACATACAGACTCCGTGAGCATAGCCTTGCTATTGAGAAAGGCACCAGGGTATGGGCGAGGGGACGGTCTAAAGTTATACTGTCACATACAGACTCAGTGAGCATAGCCTTGCTATTGAGAAGGGTCGCCATAGGCAGACTTGGCTCTCAAGAAAAGACAGGCTATGTGCACACTGCCCACAAAAGGAGGTGTAAACTGAGCTGCACTTCCTAACCTCCTTCCAAATGTATGACCATATTAGACACATATTTCCCTCAGATTACACAGACCCACAACATTTTTTGATAAACTCCCATATCTATTGGGTGAAATACCACAGCGTGCCATCACAACAGCAATATTTGTGACCTGTTGCCACAAGAAAAGGTTAACCAGTGAAGGACAAACACCATTGTAAATACAACCCATATTTATGTTGATTTATTTTCTCTTTCGTACTTTAACTATTTGCACATCGTTACAGCACTGTATACAGAAATAACATGGCATTTATTATTTTGGAACTTGTGTGAGTGTAATGTTTACTGTTCACTTTTTTATTGTTTATTTCACTTTTGTTTATCCATTTCACTTGCTTTGGCAATGTAAACATGTATTTTCCATGCCAATAAAGCCGCTTGAATTGAATTGAGAGAGACAGACAGAGAGAGAGATAGAGAGATGGAGACAGAGAGAGAAAGAGCTGTATAGAAATTCCTTAAACCACATCCCTACGTTGTGTCTGAATGTCCTTATTTAAACATGACATTATCTGTGAAATGTCATTTTAAAAACACACACCAACACATGCACACAATATACAGATGTTGGTACCATAACTGTTTTTATAAGCTGGGTGGTTCGAGCCCTGAATGCTGATTGGCTTACATCAGAAGTATATCAGACCATACACCACAGGTACGAAAAAAACGTGTATTTTTACTTCAATTCAATTCAAGGGCTTTATTGGCATGGGAAACATGTGTTAACATTGCCAAAGCAAGTGAGGTAGACAACATACAAAGTGAATATATAAAGTGAAAAACAACAAAAATGAACAGTAAACATTACACATACAGAAGTTTCAAAACAGTAAAGACATTACAAATGTCATATATATATATATATATATATATATATATATATATATATATATACAATGTACAAATAGTTAAAGGACACAAGATAAAATAAATAAGCATAAATATGGGTTGTATTTACAATGGTGTTTGTTCTTCACTGGTTGCCCTTTCTCGTGGCAACAGGTCACAAATCTTGCTGCTGTGATGGCACACTGTGGAATTTCACCCAGTAGATATGGGAGTTTTAAAATGGGAGTCAAATTCTTTGTGGATCTGTATCTCTAATATGGTCATACATTGGGCAGGAGGTTAGGAAGTGCAGCTCAGTTTCCACCTCATTTTGTGGGCAGTGAGCACATAGCCTGTCTTCTCTTGAGAGCCATGTCTGCCTACGGCGGCCTTTCTCAATAGCAAGGCTATGCTCACTGAGTCTGTACATAGTCAAAGCTTTCCTTAATTTTGGGTCAGTCACAGTGGTCAGGTATTCTGCCGCTGTGTACTCTCTGTGTAGGGCCAAATAGCATTCTAGTTTGCTCTGTTTTTTTGTTAATTCTTTCCAATGTGTTAAGTAATTATCTTTTTGTTTTCTCATGATTTGGTTGGGTCTAATTGTGTTGCTGTCCTGGGGCTCTGTGGGGTGTGTTTGTGTTTGTGAACAGAGCCCCAGGACCAGCTTGCTTAGGGGACTCTTCTCCAGGTTCATCTCTCTGTAGGTGATGGCTTTGTTATGGAAGGTTTGTGAATCGCTTCCTTTTAGGTGGTTGTAGAATTTAATGGCTCTTTTCTGGATTTTGATAATTAGTCGGCCTAATTCTGCTCTGCATGCATTATTTGGTGTTTTACGTTGTACACGGAGGATATTTTTGCAGAATTCTGCGTACTTCTCTAATTACATTGGTAACCAGTTTATAATAGCAATGAGGCACATCGGAGGTTTGTGGTATATGCCGATATACCATGGCTAAGAGCTGTGTCCAGGCACTCTGCGTTACATTGTGATTAAGAACAGCCCTTATACCACACCTTCTCGGGCTTTATTGCTTAATTATCCTTGGACGTTTACCAATTACATGTTTCAAGCAGACCACCACAGTCCATGTGCCCAAGAACAGCAAGGTAACTTGGCTAAATGACTATCGCCCCGTAGCACTCACATCTGTAGCCATGAAATGCTTTGAAAGGTTGGTCATGGCTCACATCAACACCATCATCCAGGACATCCTGGACCCACTGCAATTCCCATACCGCCCTAGATCACAGATCCACAGATGAGGCAATCTCTATTGCACGCCACACCTACGCGAGAATGCTTTTCTACAACTACAGCATAGCTTTCAACACCATAATGCCCTCCAAGCTCATCACTATGCAAAGGACCCTGGGACTGAACACCTCCCTCTCCAACTGGATCATGGACTTCCTGACGGGCTACCCAAAGGTGGTGAGGTAGGCAGCAACACATCCGACACGCTGACCCTCAACACGCAGCCCCCGCAGGGTGCGTGCTTAGTCCTCTCCTGACGACGTAGATGAGACTGTAGTGGAGTGGGTCAAGAGCTTCAAGTTCCCTGGTGTCCATATCACTAAGGAATTAACATTGTCCACACACACAAACACAGTCGTGATGAAGGCATGACAACGCCTCTTCTCCCTCAGGAAGCTTAAAAGATTTGTCATGGACCCTCAGCTCCTCAAACAATTCTACAGCTGCATCATTGAGAGCATCTTGACTGGCTGCATCACCGCTTGGTATGGAAACTGCTTGGCATCCGTCCTCAATGCGCTACAGAGGGTAGTGAGTACATCCCTGGGACCAAGCTCCTTGCCATCCAGGACCTCTATACCAAGCAGTGTTAGAGGAAGGCTCTAAAAATTGTCAATGACTCCAGCCACCTAAGTCACGGCAAGCGGAACCAATGCACAAAGTCTGGAACCAAAAGGATCCTGAAGTGTTTCTATCCCCAAGCAATAAGACTGCCAAATAGCTACTCGCAAAGACCCATTTTGAACAGACTATTTCGACTCACATACGCTGCTGTTACTTTTTATTATATATCCTGTTGCCTAGGCACTTTACCCCTACCCCTCTACCCCTCTACCCCTACCTCTACCCCTACCTCTATCCCTACCCTCTACCACCTACCCCTACCCCTCTACCCATACCCCTCCCCTACCCCTCCCCTCTACCCCTACCCCCTACCCCTCTACCCCCTACCCCTACCACTACCCCTACCCCTCCCTCTACCCCTACCCCTACCCCTACCCCTCCCTCTACCCCTACCTCTACCTCTACCTCTACCCCTACCTCTACCCCCCCTCTACCCCTACCTCTACCTCTACCCATATGTACATTTTTGTTCACCTTTATTTAACCAGGTAAGCCAGGTGAGAACAAGTTCTGACCTGGCCAAGATAAAGCAAAACAACAACAGAAGAGTTACACATGGAATAAACACACGTACAGTCAATAACACAATGGAAAGTCTATAAACAGTCTGTGCAAATGAAGTAAGATTAGGGAGGTAAGGCAATAAATAGGCCGTAGTGGAGAAATAATTACAATTTAGCAAATAAACACTGGAGTGATAGATGTGCAGAAGATGAATGTGCAAGTAGAGATACTGGGGTGCAAAGGATTTTTGCAATTCGTTCCAGTCATTGGCAGCAGAGAACTGGAGGAAAGGCGGCCAAAGGAGAAATTGGCTTTTGGGGTGACCAGTGAAATGTACCTGCTGGAGCGCGTGCTATGGTTGGGTGCTGCTATGGTGACCAGTGAGCTGAGATAAGGCAGGGCTTTACCTAGCAAAGACTTGTAGATGACCTGGAGCCAGTGGGTTTGGCGATGGATATGAAGCGAGGGTCAACCAACAAGAGCATACAGGTCGCAGTGGTGGGTAGTATATGGGGCTTTGGTGACAAAACGGACGGCACTGTGATAGGCTACATCCAATTTGTTGAGTAGAATGTTGGAGGCTATTTTGTAAATTACATCGCCGAAGTCAAGGATCGGTAGGATAGTAATTTTACGAGGGTATGTTTGGCATCATGTGTGAAAGATGTTTTGTTGCAAAATAGGAAGACGATTCTAGATTTAATTTTGGATTGGAGATGCTTAATATGAGTCTGGAAGGACAGTTTACAGTCTAACCAGACACCTAGGTGTTTGTAGTTGTCCACATATTCTAAATCAGAACCGTCCAGAGTGTGATGCTAGACGGGCGGGCGGGTGCGTGCAGTGATCGGTTGAATAGCATGCATTTAGTTCACTTGTATTTAAGAGCAGTTGGACGCCAAGGAAGGAGAGTTGTATGGCATTGAAGCTCGTCTTGAGGTTAGTTAACACAGTGTCCAAAGAAGGGCCAGAAGTATACAGAATGGTGTTGTCTGTGTAGAGGTGGATCAGAGAATCACCAGCCGCGAGAGTGACATCATTGATGTATACAGAGAAAAGAGTCGACCAGAGAATTGAACCCCGTGGCACCCCCATAGAGACTGCCAGAGGTCCGGAGAACAGGCCCTCCAATTTGACACACTGAACTTTATCTGAGAAGTAGTTGGTGAACCAGTTGAGGCAATCATTTGACAAACATAGGCTGTTGAGTCTGCCGATAAGAATGCGGTGATTGACAGAGTCGAAAGCCTTGGCCAGGTCGATGAATACTGCTGCACAGTATTGTCTTTTATCGATGGCGGTTATGATATCATTTAGGACCTTGAGCGTGGCTGAGGTGCACCCATTACCAGCTCAGAAACCAGATTGCATAGCGTAGAAGGTACGGTGGGATTCGAAGTGGTCGGTGATCTGTTTGTTAAGTTGGCTTCCAAAGACCTTAGAAAGGTAGGGTAGGATACATACAGGTCTGTAACAGTTTGGGTCCAGAGTGTTTCCCCCTTTAAAGAGGAGGATGACTGTGGCAGCTTTCCAATCTTTGGGGATCTCAGACGAACTGAAAGAGAGGTTGAACAGGCTAGTAATAGGGGTTGCAACAATTGCGGTGGATAATTTTAGAAAGAGAGGGTCCAGATTGTCTAGCACAGCTGATTTGTAGGGGTCCAGATTTTGCAACTCTTTCAGAACATCAGCTATCTGGATTTGGGTGAAGGAGAAATGGGGAGGCTTGGGCAAATTGCTGTGGGGGATGCAGAGCTTTTGACCGGGGCAGGGGTAGCCGTAGAAAAATGCTTACTGAAATTCTCAATTATCGTAGATTTATCGAAGGTGACAGTGATTCCTAGCCTCAGTGCAGTGGGCAGCTGGGAGGAGGTGGTCTTTTTCTCCATGGACTTTACAGTGCCCTAGAACCTTTTTGAGTTTGTGCTACAGGATGCAAATTTCTGTTTGAAAAAGCTAGACTTTGCTTTTCTAACTGCCTGTGTATTTAGGTTCCTAACTTCCCTGAAAAGCTGCATATCGTGGGGGCTATTCGATGCTAATGCAGTATGCCACAGGATGTTTTTGTGCTGGTCAAGGGCAGTCAGGTCTGGAGTGAACAAAATGGTATATCTGTTCCTGGTTCTACAGTTTTTGAATGAGTTATGCTTATTTAAGATGGTGAGGAAAGCACTTAACCAGGCAACCTGTACTGACGGAATGAGGTCAATATCCAGGATACCCGGGCCAGGTCGATTAGAAAGGCCTGCTTGCTGAAGTGTTTTAGGGAGCGTTTGACTTGTGTATTTAGAGGGCAGGTTGTTCAGGATGATATCTATGAGGGTGCACGAGTTTACGGATTTGGGGTTGTAACTGGTAGGTTTCATGATCATTTGAGATTGAGGGCATCTAGCTTAGATTGTAGGATGACCGGGGTGTTAAGCATATCCCAGTTTAGGCCACCTAACAGTACAAACTCTGAAGATAGATGAAGATAGATGGGGGCAATTAATTCACATATGGTGTCCAGGGCGCAGCTGGGGGCTGAGGGGGTTCTGTAACAAGTGGCAACAGTGTGAGACTTGTTTCTGGAAATGTGGATTTTTAATAGTAGAAGCTCAAATTGTTTGGGCACAGACCTGGATAGTAAGTCAGAACTCTGCAGGTTCTCTCTGCAGTAGATTGCAACTTCACCCCCTTTGGCAGTTCTATCTTGGTGGAAAATGTTATAGTTGGGGATGGAAATATCTGGATTTTTGGTGGCCTTTCTAAGCCAGGATTCAGACACAGCTAGGACATCTGTGTTGGTGGAGTGTGCTAAAGCCGTGAAAAAAAAAACTTAGGGAGGAGGCTTCTGATGTTAACATGCATGAAACCAAGGCTTTTATGGTTACAGAGGTCAACAAATGATAGTGCCCGGGGAATAGGAGTGGAACAGGGGGCTACAGGGCCTGGAATTACCTCGGCACCAGTAGAGGAACAGAGGATGTGTAGGATAAGGGTATGGCTAAAGGCTATAAGAACTGGTCGTCTAGAGGCATCAATTAACGTAGGTGAGTTTCCGCATGTGTGTGGGGTGGGACGAAAGAACTAAGGCAATTTGAGTGGGACTGAGGGCTCTACAGTGAAAGAAAGCAATACAAACCAGCCGAGACAGGGTGAGTTAGACACATACAGGTCCTGAGTTCTGTACATACAGGGTGAGAGATACATACAGGGTGAGTTCGACAGGGGGTGAGTAGAGATACATACAGGGTGAGGCATATTAGATACATACAGAGTTAGATACATACAGTAGACAGGCATATTGACATCAGAGAGAGGCATAAAGCATCACAGGTGTTGATCAGGAGAGCTGAGACAACATGGCGAAGAAAGGGCAGAGCGGGTGAGTTCGATACATACAGGGTGAGTTCGATACATACAGGGTGAGTTAGATACATACAGGTCCTGAGTTCGAGGCTGGGGCGAACAGGTAAATGGTGATGAATGGGCAGAGCAGGTGAGTTAGATACATACAGGGTGAGTTAGATACATACAGGTCCTGAGTTCGAGGCTGGGGCGAACAGGTAAATGGTGATGAATGGGCAGAGCAGGTGAGTTAGATACATACAGGGTGAGTTAGATACATACAGGTCCTGAGTTCGAGGCTGGGGCCAACAGGTAAACAAAATGAGGTACCATGTTATTGAAACAGTCCAGGGAGCATCAGCTGTGTAGCCGAGTGATCATACGGTCAAAAGAGTAGCAATAGGTGAGACAGGGAGCTGTACTCACTACTACGCTAGGCGAACAGGGGACACAGCATTCAGGAAAAGCTAATGGGCCGGGGCTAGTAGATGGTTCTGCGGCGATATCGTAACAGAATAGCCTGTTGAGACCACATCAGGCGATCACGTCGGTAGTCCAGTCGTGATGGATTGGTGGGGCTCCGTGTCTACAATAAAGGGTTCAGGCCAAAAGGAGGTCATTGTAGCCCTAGAATTAGTTGGTATATGGGCCTCGCTCAAGGCTAGCTGGTGCTTGCTTTGGGACAGAGGCGTTAGCTAGCAGTCGCCACTCGTTTGCAGCTAACTAGCTAGCTAGCAATAATGATCCAGTGTAATGATCCAGAGCGGCAGGAATCCAGTGATCTGGTAGAGAGAAGCAGTCCAATATGCTCTGGGTTGATATTGCGCTGTGCAGACTGACAGGTTATTGTCCGAGCTAAGGCCGGCTGATTCCGGGATAAAAAAGGCAAGGACATGTCTACCTCAATTACCTCCTACCCCACACATCGATTCAGTACTGATACCACGTGTGCCTTCAGAAAGTATTTACACCCCTTGACTTTTTCCACAGTTTGTGTTACCAATACGTTACGGCCTGGATTAAACATGTATTCAAATTTGTTTTGTCACTGGCCTACACACAATAACCTATAATGTCAAAGTGGAATTCTGTTTTTCAAAATGTTCACAAATTGTTTAAAAATGAAAAGCTCAAATGTCTTGAGTCCTGAAGTATTCATCCCCCTTTGCTATGGCAACAAGCCAAAATAAGTTCAGGAGTAAAACTCTAAAGAATAAATGAATTCACTCTGTGTGCAATAATAGTGTTTGACATGATTTTTGAATCTGCCTTCTCCCTGTACCCCACACTGTAAGGTCCGTCAGTCAAGCAGTGAATTTCAAACACAGATTCAACCACCAAGATTAGGGAGATTTTGCAATGGCTCACAAAGGGCACCTATTAGTAGATGGTTAACAAAAAAACAGACATTGAATATCGCTTTGAGCATGGTGGGTTAACCCTAACCCTATTAATTACACGTTGGATGGTGTATCAATACCCCCAATCACTACAAAGATACAGGTGTCCTTCTTAACTCAGTTGCCAGAGAGGAGGGAAACCGCTCAGGGATTTCACTATGAGGCCAACAGTGACTTTAAAACAGTTACAGAGTTTAATGGCTGTTATGAGAAAACAGAGGATGAATCAACAATATTGCAGTTACTCCACGATACTAATCTAATTATCAGGTGTGAAAGTAAGACCCAAATGCAGAACACGTCGAATAAACAATCACAAAGACAGGTGAAACAGATCAGGGTGTGACATTAATTATAGAGTGAACATAAGGAAACCTGTACAGAATAAAAATATTCCAAAACATGCATCCATGCATCCAATAAGGCACTCAATTAATACTGCTAAAAATGTAGCAAAGAAACTAACTTTTTGTCCTGAATACAAAGTGTTATGGGGCAAACCCATTACAACACATTAATGAGTACCACTCTCCATATTTTCAAGCATAGTGGTGGCTGCATCATGTTATGGATATGCTTGTAACCATTAAGGACTGAGGAGTTTCAGGATAAAACAAGAAAAATAATGAAGCTAAGCACAGGCAAAACCCTAGAGGAAAACCTGGTTCAGTCTAATTTCAACCAGACACCGGGAGATTAATTCACCTTTCAGCAGGAAAATAACCTAAAACAGAAGGCCAAATCTACAAATCTACACTGGAGTTGCTTACCAGGCAGACAGTGAATGTTCCTGAGTGTTCCTGAGTTACAGACTTGACTTAAATCTGCTAGAAAATCTTGCAAGACCTGAAAATGGTTTACTAGCAATGATCAACAACTAATTTGACAGAGCATGAAGAATTTTGAAAATAATAATGGCCAATGTTGCACAATACTGGTGTCGAAAGCTCTTAGAGACTTACCCAGAAAGACTCACAGGTGTAATCACCTGCCAAAGGTGATTCTAATATGTGTGTAACAGCTCTCATGGTGTCACGGTTTTCTAATGGTGAAGGAGAGTCGGACCAAACTGCAGCGTGTCGATTGTGATCCATGTTTATTTAAACAAACGTAAAACACGACTAAACACGAACACTACAAAACAATAAACGAAACGAAAACCGAAAACAGCCTATACACGTGTCAACTAACATCTAACAAGGACATCAAGACACTCAGGACAATCACCCACAATACAACCAAAGAATATGGCTGTCTAAATATGGGTCCCAATCAGAGACAACGATAAACACCTGCCTCTGATTGAGAACCACTTCAGACAGCCATAGACTTTCCTAGAACACCCCACTAAGCTACACACCACATACAAAAACCCATGTCACACCCTGGCCTGACCAAATACATGAAGACAAACACAAAATACTTCGACCAGGGCGTGACAGAACCCCCCTAAGGTGCGGACTCCCGAACGCACCTCAAATCAATAGGGAGGGTCCGGGTGGGCGTCTATCCATGGTGGCGGCTCCGGCGCGGGACGTGGACCCCACTCAGTTAATGTCTTAGTCCCCTCTCCTTGCATCCCTGGATAGTCCAACCTCGCCGCCAACCATGGCCTAGTAGTCCTCACCCAGAACCCCACTAGACTGAGGAGCAGATCGGGACTGAGGTGAAGCTCGGGACTGAGGTGAAGCTCGTGACTGAGGGGAAGCTCGTGACTGAGGGGAAGCTCAGGAGTGAAAGGAAGCTCAGGAGTGAAAGGAAGCTCAGGAGTGAAAGGAAGCTCAGGAGTGAAAAGGAAGCTCAGGAGCGAAAAGGAAGCTCAGGAGCGAAAAGGAAGCTCAGGAGCGAAAAGGAAGCTCAGGAGCGAAAAGGAAGCTCAGGAGTGAAAAGAAGCTCAGGAGTGAAAAGAAGCTCAGGAGTGAAAAGAAGCTCAGGAGGAGAGGAAAGGAGGAGGAAGCTCAGGCAGGTTGATGAATCTACCAGATCCTGGCTGACTGGCAGATCCTGGCTGACTGGCGGATCCTGGCTGACTGGCGGATCCTGGCTGACTGGCAGTTCTGGCAGATCCCGGCTGACTGGCAGATCTAGAAGAGTCTGGCTGACTGGCAGCTCTGGAAGAGCCTGGTTGACTGGCAGATCTGGAATATTCTGGCTGACTGGCAGATCTGGAAGAGCCTGGTTGACTGACAGTTCTGGCAGATCCTGGCTGACTGGCAGATCTGGAAGATCCTGGTTGACTGGCAGATCTGGAAGCTTCTGGCTGACTGGCAGATCTGGAAGAATCTGGCTGACTGGCAGATCTGGAAGAGCCTGGTTGACTGGAAGATCTGGAAGAGTCTGGCTGACTGGCAGATCTGGAAGAGCCTGGTTGACTGGCAGATCTGGAAGAATCTGGCTGACTGGCAGATCTGGAAGAGCCTGGTTGACTGGCAGATCTGGAAGAGTCTGGCTGACTGGCAGATCTGGAAGAGCCTGGTTGACTGGCAGATCTGGAAGAGCCTGGTTGACTGGCAGATCTGGAAGAATCTGGCTGACTGGCAGATCTGGAAGAGCCTGGTTGACTGGCAGATCTGGAAGAATCTGGCTGACTGACAGATCTGGAAGAGCCTGGTTGACTGGCAGTTCTGGCAGATCTGGAAGAGTCTGGCAGACTGGCGTGACTGGCGGATCCTGGCAGACTAGCGGATCTGGCAGATCCTGGCTGACTGGCGGATCCTGGCTGACTGGTGGATCCTGGCAGACAGGCGGGTCCTGGCTGACTGGCGGATCTAACTGATCCTGACAGACTGGCACGCTGGCAGACTGGCAGACTGGGCAGACTGGGGGCACTGGCGGCGCTGGCAGACTGGCGGACTGGCAGCGCTGGGCAGACTGGCAGACTGGCGGCGCTGGGCAGACTGGCGGCTCCTGGGCAGACTGACAGCTCCTGGCAGACTGACAGCTCCTTGCAGACTGGCAGCTCCTTGCAGACTGGCAGCTCTGGCTGCTTCATGCAGACTGGCATCTCTGGCTGCTTCATGCAGACTGACAGCTCTGGCTGCTCCATGCAGGCTGGCAGCTCTGGCAGACTGACAGCTCCTTGCAGACTGACAGCTCCTTGCAGAATGACAGCTCCTTGCAGACTGGTAGCTCCCTGCAGACTGGCAGCTCCTTGCAGACTGGCAGCTCTGCAGACTGGCAGCTCATGCAGACTGACAGCTCTGGCTGTTCCATGCAGACTGACAGCTCTAGCTGCTCCATGTAGACTGGCAGCTCTGGCTGCTCCATACAGGCTGACAGCTCTTGCTGCTCCATGCAGACTGACAGCTCCTTGCAGACTGGCAGCTCTGGCTGCTTCATGCAGACTGACAGCTCTGACTGCTCCATGCAGGCTGGCAGCACCTTGCAGACTGGCAGCTCCCTGCAGACTGGCAGCTCCTTGCAGACTGGAAGCTCCTTGCAGACTGACAGCTCCTTGCAGACTGACAGCTCTGGCTGCTCTATGCAGGCTGACAGCTCTGACTGCTCCATGCAGACAGGAGACTCCGGTAGCGCAGGAGAGGAGAAAGGCTCCCTGCGCAGACTGGCAGCTCGCTTGACAGACTGGCAGCTCCTTGCAGAGCTGACAGCGGGAGACTCCGCAGCAGCGCCGGACAGCTCTGACTGCTCAGCAGCGCTGGACAGCTCTGACGGCTCCATGCAGACAGGCGGGAGACTTCGGCAGCGCAGGAGGGAGAAAGGCTCCGGACAGTGCGGAGACTCCGCAGCAGCGCCGGACAGGCGGGAGACTCCGGTAGCGCAGGAGAGGAGAAAGGCTCTGATAGCGCTGAACAGGCGTGAGGCTCCGGCAGCACAGGAGAGGCGAGGCGCACTGAAGGCCTGATGCGTGGTGCTGGCACTGGTGGTACTGGGCCGAGGACGCGCACAGGAAGCCTGGTGCGGGGAGCTGCTACCGGAGGGCTGGGGTGTGGAGGTGGTACTGGATAGACCGGACCGTGCAGGCGCACTGGAGCTCTTGAGCACCGAGCCTGCCCAACCTTACCTGGCTCGATGCCCACTCTAGCCCGGCCGATACGAGGAGTAGGAATATACCGCACCGGGCTATGCACCCGCACTGGGGACACCGTGCGCACCACTACATAACACGGTGCCTGCCCGGTCTCTCTAGCCCCCCGGTAACCACAGGAAGTTGGCTCAGGTCTCCTACCTGGCGTAGCCATACTCCCTGTGAGCCCCCCCCCCCCAGAATTTTTTGGGTCTGACTCTCGGGCTTCCATCCGCTCTGCCGTGCCAGCTCCTCATAATGCCGCCTCTCTGCTTTTGCTGCCTCCAGCTCGACAATAATCTCCAGGCTGTTCCCAGGGTCCTTTCCCGTCTAGAATCTCCTCCCAAGTCCATTTCTCCAGGTAGTGCAGCCTCTCCCACTGCAGCTGCTGCTGCTGCCTCTGTTGCCTCTCCTGTGGCTCCTGCCTGTTGACACGCTGCTTGGTCCGTTTGTGGTGGGTGATTCTGTCACGGTTTTCTAATGGTGAAGGAGAGTCGGACCAAACTGCAGCGTGTCGATCGCGATCCATGTTTATTTAAACAAACGTAAAACACGACTAAACACGAACACTACAAAACAATAAACTAAACGAAAACCGAAACAGCCTATACATGTGTCAACTAACATCTAACAAGGACATCAAGACACTCAGGACAATCACCCACAATACAACCAAAGAATATGGCTGCCTAAATATGGTTCCCAATCAGAGACAACGATAAACACCTGCTTCTGATTGAGAACCACTTCAGACAGCCATAGACCTTCCTAGAACAACCCACTAAGCTACACACCACATACAAAAACCCATGTCACACCCTGGCCTGACCAAATACATGAAGAAAAACACAAAATACTTCGACCAGGGCGTGACACATGGGTTGAAGAAGGAGACCAAGGTGTAGTGTGGTAGGCATTCATGATTTTTAATAAACTGAACAAAATAACAAAGTAGAAAACGAAAGCGCACGGTTCTGTCAGGCAGCAAAACAGCTAAACAGAAAATAACTCCCCACAAAACCCAAACTGATAATCACAACTTATATATGATTCCCAATCAGAGACAACGATAGACAGCTGCTTCTGATTGGGAAACACACATGGCAAAAATAACAAAGAAATAAAAAACTGATTCTCCCACCCGAGTCACACCCTGACCTAACAGTACTCCCCCCCCCCACTGTCTCTCCTAAATAAGGTTCTTATTGTCTCTCCTAAATAAGGTTATTATAGCCTCTACTAAATAAGGGTCTTACTGTCTCTCCTAAATAAGGTTCTTATAGTCTCTCTTAAATAAGGTTCTTATTGTCTCTCCTAAATAAGGTTCTTATACGTAGTCTCTCTTAAATAAGGTTCTTATAATCTCTCTTGAATAAGATTCTTATAGTCTCTTAATTAAATAAGGTTCTTATAGTCTCTACTAAATAAGGTTCTTATAGTCTCTACTAAATAAGGTTATTGTAGTCTCTACTAACTAAGGTTCTTATTGTCTTTCCTAAATAAGATTCTTATAGTCTCTCCTAAATAAGGTTCTTATAGTCTCTCCTAAATAAGGTTCTTATAGTCTCTTCTAAATAAGGTTCTTATTGTCTCTACTAAATAAGGTTCTTATAGTCTCTACTAAATAAGGTTCTTATAGTCTCTACTAAATAAGGTTCTTATAGTCTCTACTAAATAAGGTTCTTATTGTCTCTACTAAATAAGGTTCTTATAGTCTCTACTAAATAAGGTTCCTTTTGTCTCTACTAAATAAGGTTCTTATAGTCTCTACTAAATAAGGTTCTTATAGTCTCTACTAAATAAGGTTCTTATAGTCTCTACTAAATAAGGTTTGTATTGTCTCTACTAAATAAGGTTCTTATAGTCTCTACTAAATAAGGTTCTTATAGTCTCTCCTAAATAAGTTTCTTATAGTCTCTACTAAATAAGGTTCTTATAGTCTCTACTAAATAAGGTTCTTATAGTCTCTACTAAATAAGGTTCTTATAGTCTCTACTAAATAAGGTTCTTATAGTCTCTCCTAAATAAGGTTCTTATAGTCTCTACTAAATAAGGTTCTTATAGTCTCTACTAAATAAGGTTCTTATTGTCTCTACTAAATAAGGTTCTTATTGTCTCTACTAAATAAGGTTCTTATAGTCTCTACTAAATAAGGTTCTTATAGTCTCTACTAAATAAGGTTCTTATTGTCTCTACTAAATAAGGTTATTGTAGTCTACTAAATAAGGTTCTTATAGTCTCTACTAAATAAGGTTCTTATAGTCTCTACTAAATAAGGTTCTTATAGTCTCTACTAAATAAGGATCTTATAGTCTCTACTAAATAAGGTTCTTATAGTCTCTACTAAATAAGGTTCTTATAGTCTCTCCTAAATAAGGTTCTTATAGTCTCTACTAAATAAGGTTATTATAGTCTCTACTAAATAAAGTTATTATAGTCTCTACTAAATAAGGTTCTTATAGTCTCTACTAAATAAGGTTCTTATAGTCTCTACTAAATAAGGTTCTTATTGTCTCTCCTAAATAAGGTTATTATAGTCTCTACTAAATAAGGTTCTTATAGTCTCTACTAAATCCGTTTCTTACTGTCTTTCCTAAATAAGATTCTTATAGTCCCTCCTAAATAAGGTTCTTATAGTCTCTACTAAATAAGGTTCTTATAGTCTCTACTAAATAAGGTTCTTATTGTCTCTACTAAATAAGGTTATTATAGTCTCTAATAAATAAGGTTCTTATTTAGGAGAGAGAATGGCACTAGAGGGTCTTAAAATAAATCCTAGACTGCTATTATTTCAGTGAGAGTATAACTATTTGTGTGTGTCAAAGGGGAAAGCTACTCCAACTATTTCTCTGGTATTGCATAGTAAGAGGAAAAATACCTTAATCCATAGAATAAACATTCTGAAGCAGCTTTAAAATGCAGCTGCACACTCACACCTTCATTATGCAGGGTGCAAATATAATATTGTATGTTCCGCTCACTGTGTTGACGTAGATGTGTACATTATTTGTTTTTAAATTATATCACAGGTCAACTGTATTGCTGCTTAAGTGAGCAGGTGAAGGCTGAGTGTGTGTGTGTGTGTGTGTGTGTGTGTGTGTGTGTGTGTGTGTGTGTGTGTGTGTGTGTGTGTGTGTGTGTGTGTGTGTGTGTGTGTGTGTGTGTGTGTGTGTGTGTGTGTGTGTGTGTGTGTGTGTGTGTGCATATCTGGGTGAAGGGTCTGATCTGCTCTGAGAGAGGTTGGACAGGGTGACAGCCATCGGTTAGGCCTGTCAGGCCAGGGACTCGTTTATCTGCCAGTCCTAAGATAAAGGAGAGAAAATGGAATAGATTTCATCCCTGGACCCTGCAGGTCAGCAGTGACAGGGTTGGTCTTCAATTACTGACTATCATCGCTCCCTCTCTCTCTCTCTCTCTCCTTCTCTCTCTCTTTCCTTCTCGTTCTCTCTGTCTCTCCTTGATGCCCTTTTCTATTTCTCTCTGTCTCTCTTCCGCATCCAGTGGGATTTTCCTTTGCATTTTTATCGACTAAATATATGTTGGTCCAGCAGACGCTGAGTATTGGCTTGGTAGTGTGTTACATTATACTACGTAATGTATTTCATCTACTATGATTAGGATAGGCCTGCTGCATTTCAACCTGACTCAATGGTTGACTGTTCTTGTTCAAATGCGCCCATTTATCTTATGGTCGTAAAGTTCATGTTTTATGTATTTACCTTAACTAATAAGGTCAACTAGCAAGTAAATGGCGGTGACAGAAAGTCATGCATTTTAATGCAGCCCCAGAACAATAGCCCCGCATCCAATACAATAGAACAGGCCTAAAACCAGTCAAACTTGAGATATATTGACCAGCTGGACGCCCTCCTCTCTGACCTGGGAGTCCTCAAACGCTTCACCCCTCCTTGTCATCCCTCTCTTCTCTCACACTCAGGATCATGCGTGCAGTTGGAAACTGAGAAGGGTTGCTTTGTCATATAGATATAGGTAGCACATGGAGGTCTGATAGGGCACATTATCAAATCACTTTGGTACAATCCTTCATCACCTCCTGCCGCGTGGCGTGGTTTATATGTTTGTGATGGTAACTAGAGCCTGACCTTCAGCAGATGGACAAAGCTGTGATTGGATTGGAACATGGGGGCCGGACATTGACCATATAGACACGTGCAGAACCTTAACCCTGCCTGACATTACCCTTTATGGCATAAGGTCAAAAAGCCTTTTTAGATGTTTTATTTTTGTATAAATTCAGAATAGTTTTCAGTTTGAGTGAGCAAGCAAAATAGCTATGTTTTTTTGTCCTCTGAATAGACCTGTCCCAACTGAATGCTTCCCTCTTCTTTTCAGGGTTATAGTATTGCTGCAAGCCAACTGAATGAAGCTTTAACTTATCAGTGCATCAGCCTTTGTGTCCCCCTCTCCCTCTGAGAGATGGGATTCAGGGCTTTGAGAGGCTTTGTGTCTAAAGAAGCAGGCCTCCTCGTCCTATTTGGTGCGTTTATGAATGGACGCCATTTCCCCGAGTTCTGAACACTGATGGCTAAAAGTAAGAGACACAAACACACACACAGACACACACACACGTCCCCTGCCCTCTCTCTCTCTGTTCTTAATGGCAATATGAGCCATTACAGTGAGAAGGGACTGTCATGAGGGACAGATAGTAGGCCTTGAAGGTTTGAGCGCTGGACCGGTCTGTCAGCTGGGTGAATGCCTGACTGACTGCAATGTGATATTCAGAGAGTCCACAGCAGAGGAGCTAACCACCCGGCCTGCCATTTAGCCTCCCATTAGAGACTCCTTCTGACAGGTCTATGAGTGCATGTGAGTGTGTGTGTGTGTGTGTGTGTGTGTGTGTGTGTGTGTGTGTGTGTGTGTGTGTGTGTGTGTGTGTGTGTGTGTGTGTGTGTGTGTGTGTGTGTGTGTGTGTGTGTGTGTGTGTGTGTGTGTGTGTGTGTGTGTGTGTGTGTGTGTGTGTGTGTGTGTGTGTGTGTGTGTGTGTGTGTGTGTGTGTGTGTGTGTGTGTGTGTGTGTGTGCATGTGTGTGTGTGTTCGTGTGTGTGTTCGTTTGTGCACATGTTTGTGCACATGTTTGTGTGTGTGTACTTTCTCTCCACTGATAGTGTTTTCATATCTCACAAACATAATTTATCCAGTGAAACGAAATGGTCTCGCAAACAAACAGAAACTTTCATAAGGCAAGTGAAGGAAGCACTTTAACCCAGTAAATCTTCCTACAGTATAACAGTGACGATATCAATACAATATACAATTGAATTCTCTCTCTATTGGATTCACAGCATCTTTTCAATCTGGTGCCTATAAACCCTGTGTGTGTTACTTGAGCATCGTCTCACGGTTTTAAGAGCATTGGTTTGTTCACGCTCCCAACGACGAGTGAAATGATGTAGAAGTCGAGAGAACATCCATGGATATCAGTGCTCCCTGACATTTCTGCTAGTCTTATATTTCCAGGGTTAAAAATCAATAGGACCAGTGCTGATTAAATTTGCTGCATGAGCACACACCCGTCGCACTCAGTGACACCAAGCCCTGAACCGAGGCTCTCTCTCCCTCCACCAGTAGTCCATTCTGGTTCTCAATGCAAAAACGGATTTGATTATTTTCTCCATCACTATTGTACTTTCTCTTTTTGCTCCAAAGCCTTGCAGGGCCCTGGGGAGTAAACGTGATTGATTTCCACAGAGTGTGTCGCCTGGGCTGGCCTCTCAGGAGTGGTTTGGTTTGGTAACACTGAGACACAAAGGGCTGTGGAGCCGTCACTCAGCCTGATCTGCTACTGTTCACTTCATTCATGCTGACGGATCCAGGTCAGAGCAGTGAGCACACTTCACAGGTTAGGAGTCAGGGCTTCACTAAACACTTTATAATACCCTACAGAAACACACAGGTTAGGAGTCAGGGCTTCACTAAACACTTTATAATACCCTACAGAAACACACAGGTTAGGAGTCAGGGCTTCACTAAACACTTTATAATACCCTACAGAAACACACAGGTTAGGAGTCAGGGCTTCACTAAACAATTTGTGTAGGAGTCAGGCCTTTCCTGCACAGGAAAACGTATGCAGTTCCAGTATATGCTGTAGATTCAGAAGAGGCCTTCGTTCGGTGGACTCTGTAGAAGCAGTGCTTGGTTTGAAGTTCCCACGGCTTTGTCCAGAACAATAGGGCTGTGCAGTAAATAAAGCTTGACTGAATTGAACAGAGCTGAATTAAATAATAAAACCATTGATGTCTATTAGACCTATCCACTGTTTATTTAGTTTGGATTTATTGTACCATTTGTCCATTATAACAGGCTGTCTCTAAAACGTCTCAGCTCGTCTCACTTCCCAAATCATCCTGTTCTCCCTAACACTGAGGGGGAGGATGCCCCCCCCACCCCCACGCCTCAGCCAGCCAGCCAGCCAGCCACACCACCAGCCTCTCCTGTGAAGGAGATGCCGCCCCACGCCCCAGCCAGCCAGCCAGTCACCAGCCTCTCCTGTGAAGGAGAATTAATCTGCTCCAAACAACCTTTTATTTCCTCCACACTGACTTGTCAGGCCAGACTAAAAGCAATTTGTTTTTGTCCCACTTCACCCAGCCCGTGCCCGAGAGAGAGAGAGAGAGAGAGAGAGAGAGAGAGAGAGAGAGAGAGAGAGAGAGAGAGAGAGAGAGAGAGAGAGAGAGAGAGAGAGAGAGAGAGAGAGAGAGAAAAACAGAGCTTTAATCTGATTAGGTTTGGCTAAAATCCCAAACCAGGGCTGAAGTGCAGTGCTTGTGGTTTCTGAAGGGCTTACACTAAGTCTGTACCATGAAAATAATCTACTTTTAAAACCCAGGAAACAAATCAACTATGCTAAGGACATAAGTCGCTGTCATTAGGAAGTGATTAGGATCAACATTTTTATACACCGTGCAGGCCGGGCCGACTGACAGAAGGGGGCAGTGTCAGTAGCCCTGTTTATAACTGGTTCTAACATGCAGACTTTTTCCTGATCTTGCCCACATTTCATAAGAGTAGATGATTAAAAGATGCATTGTGATCTGATTTTGTGTAAACAGGCAAGATCAGGTCATGACCAGGAAGAGTGTCCATGCAAACGCAGTATGGCTGTGAGTGTGCAGGACGACGGAATTATTAATCGAAGGCTGGAAGAGGAGTTTCTCTCTCTCTCAACTTCCCCCCTTAATAATGAAGCATTCAGACCTATACGTGACAAACACAGGCCTGGTCACTGAGAATCAATAAGACTTACAGCGTGAATTCAAAGATACGCCGACTTCATTTCATTTGTTTTCATTAATAATCCAGTTGAATCAGTCAGTTTCTAGTACAGTATTAAACAGCAGCAGGACAGGCTGCATTTACCAGGATCCATATGAAACACGCAGAAATAAAATACTGGATCCATAAGAAACAGGAAGCAGACATCAATATAGGATCAATCCATAGGGACAGCAACTGCTAATACTACTACTACTGCAATTACTACACTACTACTACTACTACTGCTATTACTGCTACAACTGCTACTACTACTACTGATACTGCTGCGACTACACTACTACTACTACTACTACTGCTAGTACTGCTACAACTACTACTACTACTACTACTACTGATACTGCTGCTACTACTACACTACTACTACTACTGATATTACTGCTACTACTCCGATTACTACTACTACAACTACTACTACTACTACCACTACTACTACCACTACTGCTAATACTACTACCACTGATATTATTACTGCTGTTACTACTACTGCTGCTACTACTACTGCTATTACTGATGTTACTACTAATACTAATACTACTGCTATTACTGCTGTTACTACTACTACTACTACTACTACTACTACGACTACTACTACTATTACTATCCGATGATGCTGTGACACTCCGCCCCAGACCATGACGGATTCTCCACCTCCAAATCGATCCCGCTCCAGAGTACAAACCTCGGTGAAACACGCATTCCTTCGACGACAGTCTGAGCACTGATGGAGGGATTGTGCGTTCCTGGTGTAACTCAGTCAGTTGTTGTTGCCGTCCTGTACCTGTCCCGCAGGTGTGATGTTTGGATGTACCAATCCTGTGCAGGTGTTGTTACACGCGGTCTGCCACTGCGAGGACGATCAGCTGTCCGTTCTGTCTCCCTGAAGGGCTCTCATAGTATGGACATTGCAATTTATGCCGAAGGCACGTTCACACAACTACTTCTACTGCTTCAACTACTCCTACTACTACACCTGCTACTAGTACTACTGCTACTGCTACTGCAAGTACTACTGCTACTGCTAGTATTATTGTTACTGCTACTGCTATTACTACTACAACTGCGACAACTACTACAACTACTTTTACTGCGAATACTACTACTACTGCTACTACTACTACTACTACTTCTGCTACTGTTAATACTACTACTTTTACTACTACTACTACTACTACTACTACTACTACTACTACTACTACTTCTGCTACTGTTAATACTACTACTTTTACTACTACTACTACTACTACTACTACTACTACTACTACTTCTGCTACTGTTAATACTACTACTTTTACTACTACTAGTACT